>NC_036860.1:27619054-27630310 GCF_002910315.2 Salvelinus sp. IW2-2015 | reverse complement strand
TTGCTATATTGTACTTACTTCGCCACCATGGGCTTTTTTTATTTTTTATTTATTTATATATATATATTATATATTTTGTTTGCCTTCACCTCCCTTATCTCACCTCATTTGCTCACATTGTATATAGACTTATTTTTCTACTGTATTATTGACTGTATATTTGTTTTACTCCATGTGTAACTCTGTGTTGTTGTATGCTTCGAACTGCTTTGCTTTATCTTGGCCAGGTCACAATTGTAAATGAGAACTTGTTCTCAACTTGCCTACCTGGTTAAATAAAGGTGAAATAAAATAAATAAATAAATTGGCCCAGTGGAGCGATCCCTGTGCCAGGTGTTGTCCTGCAAGTTGGTCACAACAGGCGCTTCCTCCCAAGGGTGGGGCACACTGTGCGAGGGTTACTCAATTCAAGTCTGTTTTGCTAATCCAGGTTGCGGCAGGGCGCTCCCTAATCAGCATCTCTCCCACTGGATTATGGAGGCAATCTCCCTGGCATATAGCAGCAAGAGTTATCTAGCGGTGTACGCGCCCACTCCACCAGGGGTTTGGCGGTGTCTTGGGCGTTTAAATGGTTGACCAGATGTGTTGGTCATTACTGAGACGTGGTTAAGGAAGTGATGAATACTTGGTGGTGAATACTGATGTTAACCTTTCTGGTTATAACTTTTTTCGTCAAGAAAGATCTTTCAAAGATAGGGGAGTTGCAATCTTTACCAAGGATCACCTTCAGTGCTTTGTTGTCTCCAACAAGTCTGTCCCCAAACAATTTGATTTGCTGGTTTTAAGCATTAAACTTGCAAATAGCTCTGTGTTGACTGTTGCTGGGTGCTATCGTCCTCCATCAGCACCGGCCTGAACACTACATGACCTAAGATTTCTCCTGGCCTCTCACACTGTCACGTTCCTGACCTTATTTCCTTTATTTTGTCTTTGTTTAGTATGGTCAGGACGTGAGCTGGGTGGGCATTCTATGTTATGTGTTTCTATGTTGGGTTCTTTTCAATTAGCCTGATATGGTTCTCAATCAGGGGCAGGTGTTTTACGTTTCCTCTGATTGAGAACCATATTAAGGTAGGCTGTTCACACTGTTTGTTTGTGGGTGATTGTTCCTGTGTCAGTGTTTGTGCCACACAGGACTGTTTCGTTTGTTAGTTTGTTCCTGTTCGTGCGTTCTTCGTTGTCTGTAAGTTCTCATGTTCAGGTCTGTTTACGTCGTTTATTGTTTTGTAGTTTGTTAAGAGTTTTTCCGTCTTCGTCTTTCGTTAATAAATCAAACATGTATTCTACCCAAGCTGCGTTTTGGTCCGATCCATGCTCCTCCTCAGACGAGGAGGAGAACGAACGTTACACACTAAGTCTGAATTTGTCCTGCTAGGTGACCTAAACTGGGACATTCTTAAACCACCTGACCAAGTCCTAAAGCAATGTGACTCCCTAAATATTTCTCAGATTATCACCAATCCCAAAAGGTATGACTTCAAACACCCAGAAAAGGCTACTCTCCTCTATGTTATCCTCACAAATAATCCTGATCGGTATCAGTCTGGTGTTTTCTGTAATGACCTTAGTGATCACTGCTTTACAGCCTGTGTTCGTAATGGCTGCTCAGTGAAACGTCCTGTCCTGATTTGTCATAGACGCTTGCTAAAAAACTTTAACAAACAAGCCCCCATGAGAATGAGAATTAAAAACAAGTTCAGCCCCTGGTTCGACCGTGATCTTGCAGAGTTACTCCACCTCAAGAATTGCATTTGGCAAAAAGCTTGGCACACACATTCTCAGGCTGACTGGCTCTCATTCAGGCAAATGAGAAATACGTGCACTCAGGCTATCCAGAAGGCCAAAGTTAATTACTTTAAGGAGCAGTACTCTCTCAGTCTAACCCCAATAAGTTCTGGAAAAYGGTTAAAGACCTGGAGAATAAACCCTTCTCCTCACAGCTGCCCATGTTCCTTAATGTTGAGGATGTGGTTGTTACTGACAAGAAGCACATGGCTGAGCTCTTTAATCACYACCTCATTAAGTCAGGATTCCTATTTGACTCAGCAATGCCTCCTTGCCCGTCCAACATTTCCTCATCTCCCACCCCTTTTAATGCGACTAACCCCGATGCTCCTCCCTTTTTCCCCTGCCCCGCTACAAAGTTTTTCCCTGCAGGCGGTTACTGAGTCCAAGGTGCTAAAAGAGCTCCTTAAGCTTGACCCCCAAAAACCATAYGGGTCAGATGGTTTAGACCCTTTCTTCTTTAAGGTTGCTGCCCCTATCATCGCCAAGCCTATCTCTGACCTTTTAACCTGTCTCTCCTCTCTGGGGAGGTTCCCATTTCTTGGAATGCAGCCACGGTTCATCCATTATTTAAAGAAGGAGATCAATCTGATCCTACCTGTTATAGGCCTATTTCTATTTTGCCCTGTTTATCAAAAGTGTTGGAAAAACTTGTCAATAATCAATTACCTGGCTTTCTTGATGCCTATAGTATTATCTCTGGTATGTAGTCTGGTTTCCGCTCAAGTTATGGATGTGTCACTGCAAGGTTAAAGGTCTTGAGGAKATGTCACCATCGCCCTTTATTCTAAGCAATGTTGTGCTGCTATTTTTATTGACTTGGCCAAGCTTTTGATATGGTAGACMATTCCAATCTTGTGGGCCGTGTCTCTGAGGGGTCTTTGGCTTGGTTTGCTAACTACCTCTCTCAAWGAGTGCCTGTCACCAAGGGAGTACCCCAAGGCTCGATCCWAGGCMCCACGCTCTTCTCAATTTACATCAACAACATAGCTCAGGCAGTAGGAAGCTCTCTCATCCATTTTTATGCAGATGATACAGTCTTATACTCAGCTGKCCCCTCCCCAGTGTTAAATGCTCGATAACAAAGTTTTCTTAATAGTCTCTGACAAACTTTCTCTGCCCTTAACATTGTTCTGAACAACTCCAAAACAAATGTCATGTGGTTTGGTAATAAGAATGCCCCTCTCCAYACAGGTGTGATTACTACCTATGAGGGTTCATAGCTTGAGGTAGTCACCTCATACAAGCACTTGGGAGCTTGGTTTGACGGTACACTGACCTTCTCTCAGCACATATCAAAGCTGCAGGCTAAAGTTAAATCTAGACTTAGGATTGTGGTCAGGGCTTTGTGATGGCCACTCCAATACCTTGACTTTGTTGTCCTTTAGCCATTTTGCCACAACTTTGGAAAATGCTTGGGGTCATTGTCCATTTGGAAGACCCATTTGCAACCAAGCTTTAACTTCCTGACTGATGTCTTGAGATGTTGCTTCAATATATGCACATCATTTTCCATCCTCATGATGCCATCTATTTTGTGAATTGCACCAGTCCCTCCTGCAGCAAAGCACCCCCAGAACATGATGCTGCCACCCCTGTGCTTCACGGTTGGGATGGTGTTCTTCGGCTTGGAAACCTCCCCTTTTTTCCTCCAAACGAAACGATGGTTATTATGGCCAAACAGTTCTATTTTTGTTTCATCAGACCAGAGGACATTTCTCCAAAAAGTACGATCTTTGTCCCCATGTGCAGTTGCAGACCGTAATCTCGCTTTTTAATGGCGGTTTTGGAGCGGTAGCTTCTTCCTTGCTGAGCGGCCTTTCAGGTTATGTCGATATAGGACTCGTTTTACTGTGGATATAGATACTTTTTTACCTGTTTACTCCAGCATCTTCACAAGGTCCTTTGCTGTTGTTCTGGGATTGATTTGCACTTTTCGCACCAAAGCACGTTCATYTCTAGGAACGCATCTMCTTCCAGAGTGGTGTGACRGCTGCGTGTTTGTACAGATGAACGTGGTACCTTCAGGCATTTGGACATTGCTACCAAGGATGAACCAGACTTGTGGAGGTCTACAATAATKTTTCTGAGATGGCTGATTTCTTTTGATTGTCCCATGATGTCAAGCAAAGAGGCACCGAGTTTGAAGGTAAGCCTTGAAATACATCCAAAAGGTACACCTCCAATTGACTCAAATKATGTCTACTAGACTATCAGAAGCTTCTAAAGCCATGACATCATTTTCTGGAATTKTCCAAGCTGTTTAAAGGCACGGTCAATTTAGTSTWTGTAAACTTCTGACCCAYTGGAATTGTGATACAGTGAGTTATAAGTTAAATAATCTGTCTGTAAACAATTGTTGGAAAAATGACTTGAGTCATGCACAAAGTAGATGTCCTAACCAACTTGCCAAAACTATAGTTTGTTAACAAGAAATGTATGGAGTGGTTGTAAAACGAGTTTTAATGACTAAGTGTATGTAAACATCTGACTTCAACTGTATATACAAAAGTATATACAAAAGTATGTGGACACCCCTATAAATTAGTGCATTCGGCTATTTCAGCCACACCTGTTGCTGACTGGTGTATAATATTGAACACACAACCATGCAATCTCAATAGACAAACATTRTTAGTAGAATGGCCTTACTGAAGAGCTCAGTAACTTTCAAAGTGGCACCATCATAGGATGCCACCTTTCCATCAAGTCAGTTCATCACATTTATGCCCTGCTAGAGCTGCCCTGGTCAACAGTAAGTGCTGTAATTGTGAAGTGGAAATGTCTMGGAGCAACAACGKCTCAGCCGCGMAGTGGTAKGTCACAMAAGCTCACATAACGGGACCACCGAGTGCTGAAGCACGCAGCSTATAAAAATCCTCTGTACTCGGTTGTAACACTCACTACCGAGTTCCAAACTGCCCCTGGAAGCAACATCAGCACAAAAACTGTTAGTCTGRGTTTCCATGGCCGAGCAGCCGCAAACAAGCCTAAGATCACCATGCGCAATGCCAASCGGCCCCTTAGTTCCAGTGAAGGRAAATCTTAACGCTACAGCATACAATGACATTCTARTTGATTCTGTGCTTCCAACTTTGTGACAACAGTTTGGGGAAAGCCCTTTCCTGTTTCAGCATGACAATGCCCCGTGCACAAAGCGAGGTCCGTACAGAAATGGTTTGTCGAGATGAATTGGAATGTGGACTGCAAGCCAGGCCTAATTGCCCAACATCAGTGCCCAACCTCACTACTGCTCTTGTGGCTGAATGGAAGCAAGTCCCCGCAGCAATATTCCAACATCTAGTGGAAAGCCTTCCCAGAAGAGTGGAAGCTGTTATAGCAGCAAAGCACCAACTCCGTATTAATGCCCATGATGCTCGACGAGCAGGTGTCCACATACTTTTGGTCTTGTAGTGTATGACTATAACTAATGTTCCCTGAAATAAGGAAGTGAGGTAAAACACCTGTTTGGCCCCACGCCGCCCGTTCCTGGGCTTGGTGAAGAGCGGTTTAAAATTGAAGAATGAATCCGAAGCCTCACCCTTGGATTCACGCTCTGGCAGTTCTGTGGTCACGGCAGCCTCAGTGTTAGTCAGAGCTGCGAGGGCAGTGACAGGAGAGATGGCGAGAGATGGTATAGTGCTGTGCGGAGACATCAATGTTGATAAGGTCACAGCTGTCAGCAGCAGATTAGGCCCTAATCTTACCTGATTTAACCTTTCCACCGAGCATAAACTCCATTAGCCGAGCAGGAAAGCCTTCGCCTGTGAGCAAACTGTCACCGCCACAATGTTACCACCACCGCCATTGATGGAAATGGGATTGCTTGTTGACACACAGGGGGACCGCGAGGATGCAGGAGGGTGGTTGCGAGTATGGCTCTGGCAGGCAGAAGTAATGCAGTCACACCAGATTGTCCATAAGCCGACTGTGATTCACGTGTCACAACGGTTATGGGTGATTTCCATTGCTTAAATTGACCTGATTTCAACACTGTATGTGTGCACCTGTGACTAGAGTAGCACTGAGTGGTCTCGGACCTCTGAGTGGTCTCAGAGGGGAGGCTGGTGATTATGTATGTTTCTTTTTTCATCCCATGGGAAATGTTCCTATAGGTCATCTTCACCTGCGCGATACGAAGGCCATAGGAAGGGGAWTAGGAGCATTCTCAGGGGTCTCTGGTCTGTGGTTCTCAAGGGCCTCCTAGACAATGGTTTCCTGTTTATTTCCTCCATTGCTTTTGTAATCCTTCTGCTTGTTTCAGGGTGTTGTATTGACCAGGGCAAGAGGGTCTTACATTTCCAGTCCTGATATCACATTGTATTACATAGAAACTATGCCATCTGTATAGCATCTGTATACACCAAACTAAAACAACACAATTGCATTCTAATTTCCATATCTGTTTCTGGGATTTATATCCCATTACATTTGTATTTTATTTGTAGATTTCAACAGCACAAGAACAATGTGGAAACAGCAGAAAAGTAATATGTATGAAATAAGCATCTATCAACCAAAGTAATTATGTGGAAACTACAGTCKGACTTACTTTGTAATAACCTTTCTTATTACTGGTAACTAACAGTCATTACTGGAAATGGTTATTACTTTGTTATTATTTCATTATTCTGAGCTATAATGTAAAGTGCTACCGACACTAGGCTGGTGCCCCAGCCTAATTAGGGTTGTGCTCTGTATGTGTGTGAATGTCACCAGTCACCAGTGTTGAAAAGGGAAGATTGTGCTGCTACTTTTGTTGGTGTCTAAGCCTGTGTCATTAGTGTCACAGCAGCAATGTACAGGTACAGTTGAAATCGGAAGWTTACATCCACTTAGATTTGAGTTATTAAAACTTGTTTTTCAACCACTCCACTAATTTCTTGTTAACAAACTATAGTATTTGGCAATCTACTTTGTGCATGACACAATTCATTTTTCCAACATTGTTTACAGACAGATTATTTCACTTGTATCAAATTCTAGTGGTTCAGAAGTTTACATACACTAAGTTGACTGTGCTTGGAAAATTCCAGAAAATGATGTTATGGCTTTAGAAGCTTCTGATAGGCTAATTGACATAATTTGTGTCAATTGGAGGTGTACCTGTGGAAGTATTTCAAGGCTTACCTTCAAACTCAGTGCCTCTTAGCTTGACATCATGAGAAAATCTAAAGAATCAGCCAAGACCTCAGAAAAACTATTGTAGACCTCCAAAGTCTGGTTCATCATTGGGAGCAATTTCCAAACGCCTGAAGGTACCACATTCATCTGTACAAACAATAGTACGAAAGTTTAAAACCATGGGACACGCAGCCGTCACACCACTCAGGAAGGAGACACGTTCTGTCTCCTAGAGATGAACGTGCTTTGGTGCGAAAGTGCAAATCAATCCAGAACAACAGCAAAGGACTTGTGAAGATGCTGGTGGAAACAGGTAAAACGTATCTGTATCCACAGTAAAACGAGTCCGACCAAATAAAGATATAAATAGTCACTAACCAAGAAACAACTTCATCAGATGAAGTCTTATAAAGATTTATTGTATAGCATATGTTTTGTTCGAAAAATGTGCATATTTCAGGTATAAATCATAGTTTTACATTGCAGCCACCATCACAAGTCTCACAAAGCAGTAGAATAACTACAGAAACCAAACATGAAATACATAAATACTCATCATAAAACATTTATGAAAAATACACGGTGTACAGCAAATGAAAGACAAACATCTTGTGAATCCAGCCAATATTTCAGATTTTTTAAGTGTTTTACAGCGAAACACAATATAGCATTATATTAGCTTACTACAATAGCTACCACACAACCGCATTCATTCAAGGCACGTTAGCGATAGCGAATAACCAGCAAAAGATATGATTTTTTCACTAACCTTCTCAACCTCATCAGATGACAGTCCTATTACATCATATTACACAATACATATATGGTTTGTTCGAAAATGTGCATATTTAGCGGCACAATTCGTTGTTTACAATGTGAATACGTTGTGAAAATGCAGAAATATTGTCCGGAGAAATCTTGGAGAGGCACCTAATCTAATCAATAACTAATAATAACTTTACTAAAAATACAGGTTGGACAGCAAATGAAAGATGCACTAGTTCTTAATGCACCGCTGTGTTAGATTTTTTTAAATAACCTTAGTACGACATACAGCTTACGTTATAGCGAGACAGCGTCCAACATCAGCGCCCAAAATACGACGACACATTTTCGACAGAAATACGAAATAACATCATAAATGGTTCCTACTTTTGATGATCTTCATAGAATCTTGTACAAGGGGTTCTTTGTCAGAATAATCGTTGTTTGGTTGTAGAATGCCTCTTCATCTGTAGAACGCTAGCCAACGCTAGCCATGCGGCACAGAAGTGTCCAATATGGCTCCAATCAGAGACAACGATAGACACTGTCTCTAATTGAGAACCAATCTAGCAACCATAGACTTACACATAACACCTACATGAAACACAACCCATGAACTCTACAAACACCCCTAGACAATACAAACACCTAGACGAGACAAAAACACACAACATCCCCATGTCAACTGACTAACTAAAATAATAAGAAAACAAAGATAACTAAGGCCAGGGCGTGAACACCCAAAATTATTGTGTGGTTATGTTGGAAACTGAGTATGTATATATAATGCAAATGTAAGTTTGTTTGTGCTTTACCTAATAATTATCACCTTATGTCACGCCCTGACTGAGATATCTCTGTTTTCTTTATATTTTGGTTAGGTCAGGGTGTGACTAGGGTGGATTACGCTAGTTTTTTGTATTGTCTAGGGTTTAGAATTGTCTAGGGTTTTTGTATGTCTATGGTTTTGTAGGTCTAGGTATTTGTATGTTTATGGTGGCCTGATATGGTTCCAATCAGAGGCAGCTGTTTATCGTTGTCTCTGATTGGGGATATATTTAGGTAGCATTTCCCCTTTGGTGTTTGTGGTTCTTGTCTATGTGTAGTTGCTGTCAGCACTCTTTTGTATAGCTTCACGTTCGTTTGCTATTTTGGTTAGTTTGTTCAGTGTTCATTCTTAATATATAAAGAATGTACGCATACTACGCTGCGCCTTGGTCCAATTCATACAACGAACGTGACATTTTAATAAAGTGTGTATTCACATTGAATAAATATTAACTCAGCAAATAAAAAATCGTCTCTCATTGTGACTGTGTTTCATTTTCAGCAAACTTAACATATGTAAATATTTGTATGAACATAACAAGATTCAACAACTGAGACATTGAACAAGTTCCACAGACATGTGACTAACAGAAATGGATAATGTGTCCTGAACAAGGGGGGGTCAAAATCAAAAGTAACTGTCAGTATCTGGTGTGACCACAGCTGCATTAAGTATTGCAGTGCAATCTCTCTCATGACTGCCCAGATTTGCCAGTTCTTGCTGTGAGATGTTACACATCTTCCACCAAGGACCAGCAAGTTCCCGGACATTTTCTGGGGGGATAACCCTTGCCCTCCCCTCGATTCAACAGGTCGGAGACGTGCTCAATGGGATTGAGATCGGCCTCTTCCTGGCCATGGCAGAACACTGACATTACTGTCCTGTAGGAATCACGCACAGAACGAGCAGTATGGCTGGTGGATTGTCATGCTAGAGGGTGTGTCACATCCTGCTGTGTCAACGGTACAGGCTGGTGCAATGGTGTAATGGTGTGGGGATGTTTTCATGGTACACGTTAGGTGCCTTAATACACATGAGCAACATTTGAATGCCAAACTTGTACAATCCATACCCTGAACAATTCAGGCTGTTCTTTGAGGCAAAAGGGGTCTGACCCGATATCTAGATGGGTGTACTAATAAATTGGCAACTGAGTGTACATGCATACAGTATGTTGTATTACCGTGTGTGTGGTGCGTGTGTTCAGACCTACTGCACAAGCAAGTCACAGAGAACCTAAATCTGAAGCTGGAGTTGGCCTTTCGGCGTGCTTGGGCAAGATTACATCAAGGAGGCATGCGAGGAAAAGAGAGAGAGAATAAAGGAAGCAGAGGAGAAAGAAGCGAACAGGGGAGGAGAGTGAAAGATAGGACAGAGGGAGACCAGGGGAATAAAGCAAAGAGGGAGGCGATGGAGGAACAAGAGTGCTTTTTACCTGCAGCTCTCGTCTCCCCACAGAGACTGCATCCCAAATGACACCCTATTTCATATAGGGACTATTTTGACCAGAGCTCTAGTTGCACTATAAAGGGAATAGGGTGCCATTGTGGACTCAGAACAGAACCTGCATGAGTTGCATGGGAGAGGTGCTGAGGTCAGACAAAGAACTAGCAAACCCCTGCAGGCATTCACGCTGAGTGCTGCTGCCTGTCAAAGGCCTGCAATGACACACAAAGGCAGGCAGAATACTGAAACTGATAAATGAGCACAGCTGAAGTAAGAAGAAAGTATTTGAGTAGAAAAATTAGTTTTTCTAGCATGACTGTGATATGTGGTTTTTCTTACTACTTGGTTGAACTCTACCACTCTTACTGAACTATGAGCCCCTCTCTTTCCATTTAATGTAACCAGCATCCTCACCACAAAGCTGAGCAACACTGGCATCCATGGATGTTGAAAACTAGTTGAAATTTGGTCAGTCCACCTGGCTTGGACATTTTTGGTTTGGTCCGGACTAGTTTGATTTCAAAGTCCCAGAGGTTTGTCTGGCCTTCATTTGTCAAACATAGAAGTCCATGATTGGTTCAGAAACGGTCTGGGCCGGACCAAATCTGAACAATCATGACGTTTGTGTTTCACAAGTTTGGACACAGTACAGTACATTACAGTACAGTGAAGAAAAGTAAAGTATAGAGTACAGTCTCTACAGTACAGTAGATTAGAATAGAGTGCAGTAGAGTTAAGTACAGAAGACTGTAGAGCACACTAGAGTTGACTATAATATACTGTACTGAACTATACTTACTGTACTGTACTGAACTATACTGTAATGTACTGTACTGAACTACACTTCTACTTGACATACTGTAGTGTACTGAACTCTACTGTATTGACTCTACTCTTCTGTGCTGTACTGCACTGTACTCATTTGAGCTCTACTGTGATGTTACTTTCATGTGCCCAATTGTGAAAACTAGACATCTATGATTGGTTCAGATTTGGTCAATGGCGGAGCTCATTAAAATAATAGCCAGTGTGTAAAAAATACCCAAATATGCAAATGAGGATATTGCATATTTTTACCTTTTGTGTAGCTATTTAGTACATCACCATGAAGAGAATGGCATTCATATCCATAATTATGCATTTCTGTGGTAGAACAGATCAGGGACCATGATGATATTCCGTACCGCAATTATGTTAACAGATGTAAACCCACTTCACTTACTGTAGTTCAATAACCAAATAGATTTTTTTTCATACTCATGGTGTATGTCATAGCTTACACCCATCTATTTCAGCGACATTTTTGA
>NC_036860.1:27360756-27619029 GCF_002910315.2 Salvelinus sp. IW2-2015 | reverse complement strand
TCAGTCCGATGATGCTGTGAAACACCGCCCCAGACCATGATGGACCCTCCACCTCCAAATCGATCCCGCTCCAGAGTACAGGCCTCGGTGTAACGCCCATTCCTTTGACGAGAAACGCAAATCCGACCATCACCCCTGGTGAGACATACCTGCGACTCGTCAGTGAAGAGCACTTTTTGACATAGGTGACGTTGTTGTCGGTGATGTCTGGTGAGGACCTGTCTTACAACAGGCCTACAAGCCCTCAGTCCAGCCTCTCTCGGCCTATTGCGGACAGTCTGAGCACTGATGGAGGGATTGTGCGTTCCTCGTGTAACTCGGGCAGTTGTTGTTGCCATCCTTTACCTGTCCCACAGGTGTGATGTTCAGATGTACCGATCCCGTGCAGGTGTTGTTACACGTGGTCTGCCACTGCGAGGATCAGCTGTCCACCCTGTCTCCCTGTAGCTCTGTCTTAGGCGTCTCACAGTATGGGCATTGTCATTTATTGCCCTGGCCACATCTGCAGTCCTCATGCCTCCTTGCAGCATGCCTAAGGCACATTCACACAGATGAACAGGGACCCTGGTCATCTTTCTTTTGGTGTTTTTCAGAGTCAGTAGAAAGGTCTCTTTAGTGTCCTAAGTTTTCATATCTGTGACCTTAATTGCCTGCCGTCTGTAAGTTGTTAGTGTCTTAACGACCGTTCCACAGGTGCATGTTCATTAATTGTTTATGGTTCATTGAACAAGCATGGGAAACAGTGTTTAACCCCTTTACAATGACGATCTGTGAAGTTATTTGGATTTTTATGAATTATCTTTGAAAGACAGGGTCCTGAAAAAGGGACGTTTCTTTTTTTTTCCTGAGTTCATAAATGCCACATGTACTGACTGGTTTTCTGATCCATGCCCTAACCTTTTTCTAAGGTGTCTGAGGCCAAAAGATGCATATCTGTATTCCCAATCATGTGAAATCCAAAGATTAGGGCCTAATGAATTTATTCAATTGACCGATTCCTTAAATGAACTTTAACTCAGTAAAATCTTTGAAATTGTTGCATGTCACGTTTATATTGAGTTGGCTCATGTTGACTCAAATGCTTCCCACAGTTGTGTCATGTCGGCTGTATGTCCTTCGGGTGGTGGACCATTCTTGATATGGGAAGCTGGGAAACTGTTGAGCATGAAAAACCCAGCAGCGTTACAGTTCTTGACACACTCAACCCGGTGCGCCTGGCAGCTGCTACAGTATCATACCCCTTTCAAAGGCACTTAAATATGTTGTCTTGCCCATTCACCGTCTGAATGGCACACATACTCAATCCATGTCGCAATTGTCTCAAGGCTTAAAAATCAAGGCTTAAGTCTCCTCCCCTTCATCTACACTGATTGAAGTGGATTTAATAGGTGACATCAATGAGAGATCAAAGCTTTCACGTGGATTCACCTGCTTAATCTTTGTCATGGCAGGTGTTCCTAATGTTTTGTTCACTCAGTGTATGTGTCTGTATATTAGGTACACCAACCCTCCTATCAGCTAAAAACAAGAAAAAACAGCTCCAGTGGGTTACGTGATCACCAACACTGGACAATTGAGGAGTTGAAAACATTGCCTGGTCCGACGAATCCCGGTTCCTGTTGTGTCATGCTGATCAGAGTCAGGATTTGGCGTAGGCAGCGCTAGTCCATGGCCACATCCTGCCTGGTGTCAACGGTACAGGCTGGTGGCAATGGTGTAATGGTGTGGGGAATGTTTTCATGGTACACGTTAGGTCCCTTAATACCAATTGAGCAACATTTGAATGCCAAACCTTGTACAATCCATACCCTGACAAATTCAGGCTGTTCTGGAGGCAAAAGGGGTCTGACCCGATACTAGATGGGTGTACCTAATAAATTGGCAACTGAGTGTACATGCATACAGTATGTTGTATCTACCATGTGTGTGTGCGTGTGTTCAGACCTACTGCACAAGCAAGTCCACAGAGAACCCTAACAATCTGAAAGCTGGAGTGTGGCCTTCGGCAGTGCCTTGGGCAAGATTACCATCAAGGAGGCATGCAGAGGAAAAGAGAGAGAGAATAAAGGAAAGCAGAGGGAGAAAAGAAGGCGAACAGAGGGAGGAGAGTGAAAGATAGGACAGAGGGAGGAGCCAGGGGAATAAAGCGAAGGAGGGAGGGATGGAGGAACGAGAGTGCTTTTTACCTGCAGCTCTCCGTCTCCCTCCACAGAGACTGCATCCCAAATGACACCCTATTTCATATAGGGCACTATTTTTGACCAGAGCTCTATGTGCACTATAAAGGGAATAGGGTGCCATTGTGGACTCAGAACAGCACCTGCATGAGTTGCCATGGGAGAGGTGCTGAGGTCAGACAAAAGAACTAGCCAAACCCCCTGCAGCAGCATTCACGCTGAGTGCTGCCTGCCTGTCAAAGGCCTGCAAATGAACACAAAGGCAGGCAGAATACTGAAAACCTGATAAATGAGCACACGCTGAAGTAAGAGAGAAAGTATTTTGAGTAGAAAAATTAGTTTTTCTAGCAATGACTGTGATATGTGGTTTTCTTACTACCTTGGTTGAANCACACGCTGAAGTAAGAGAGAAAGTATTTTGAGTAGAAAAATTAGTTTTTCTAGCAATGACTGTGATATGTGGTTTTCTTACTACCTTGGTTGAATGTAAGTCGTTCTGTATAAGAACGTCTACTAAATGACTAAAATGTAAAATGTAGAAAAGTGAGACCGAGTTTGGAGGGGGAAAATGTGTTGATGTACAGTATATGTGGTTCCATCAGCCTGTATGTGCAATGTGTGTCTGTTCATTTCCATGAGCACAAACATGTGAAGTTCATAGGAGCATGTCAAATTGGGTGTCAAATGAAAGCTAAGAGTCTATTATAATTAAAGCATACTGTACATACCTTTTTTCAACCTTTTTCCGTCCTAAACTTTAGGAATAAGCAAATGCTTTGATTTCTTGTCAAACAGATGGAATAGGGGTATTAGAAAACATCGACCAGGATAAGTGTCACGGTCATGTATAGAGACGGACCAAGGCGCAGCGGAGGTTGAGTTCCACATCTTTATTTCTAAGTGAAACTTAAGCAAAACAATAAATAAACAACGAAACGTGACTAAGTGGTGCACATGCACAAAACACAAAATAATATCCCACAAACACAGGTGGGAAAACAGCTACTTAAATATGATCCCCCAATTAGAGACAACGATTACCAGCTGCCTCTATTTGGGAATCATACAAATCACCAACATAGAAAATAAACTAGAACACCACATAGAACTAAATAAACTAGATCACCCCCAGTCACGCCCTGACCTACTTCACCATAGAGAATCAATGGCTCTCTATGGTCAGGGCGTGACAATAAGTCATAAAAGGGATTGGAAATACATCAAAACACAATAATGATGAGCTAAAGACCCCTGCCAACTAATATCAACATTTTATACTTAGTGTAGGATAATGTTTTCTGTCTTCTGTAAGTTTAAGAAACATTGGCTTGTGCTCGGAATTCCATTACGAAAAACCCATATATCTTTAAGATATTTTCTCATTTCTCTCCCTCTTGAGTGGGATAATTACAGTTCACAGAAGAAACAAGTAAATGTAGTCCAATCAATTAGTTATAGTGTTTTTACTAATAGCAATTTTGTTTTTGATTTATCAAGTAATGAAAAATCGGTAACGGAATTTCTGTAATTGAATTGGCTACAATGGGAAATCATAGTTGCCACAAACCACAGTTCGGTCACCTGCTACTGTCCTCCCGTCCTCCCGTCCACTGGCATACTGTTATGTTCAGCTCAAAACTGTTTTCTTTCTCTTTTTGTTGTCTGGTGCTCAAAGCAAGAGTGTGAAAAGTCTGAACGACCTCTCTCTCTCCCTCCAATCATTTTTACCTCTACCAGCTCTTACTGACATTTACTGTAACCAGCATCCTCACCCACGGAGCACTGAGCAACACCTGGACATCCATGGATGTTGAAAACTAGTTGAAATTTGGTCAGTCCACCCTGGCCTTGGACCATTTTTGGTTTGGTCCGGACTAGTTTTGATTTCWAAGTCCACAGAGGTCTTGTCTGGCCTTCATTTGTCACAAACATAGAAGTCCATGATTGGTTCAGAAACGGTCTGGGCCGGACCAAATCTGAACCAATCACTGACGTCTGTGTTTCACAAGTTTGGACACAGTACAGTACATTACAGTACAGTGAAGAAAAGTAAAGTATAGAGTACAGTCCTCTACAGTACAGTAGATTAGAATAGAGTGCAGTAGAGTTAAGTACAGAAGACTGTAGAGCACACTAGAGTTGACTATAATATACTGTACTGAACTATACTTTACTGTACTGTACTGAACTATACTGTAATGTACTGTACTGAACTACACTCTACTTGACAATACTGTAGTGTACTGAACTCTACTGTATTGAACTCTACTCTTCTGTGCTGTACTGCACTGTACTCATTTGAGCTCTACTGTGATGTACTTTCATGTGCCCAACTTGTGAAACATAGACATCTATGATTGGTTCAGATTTGGTCCAATGGCGGAGCTCATTAAAATAATAGCCAGTGTGTAGAAAAATACCCAAATATGCAAATGAGGATATTGCATATTTTTACCTTTTSTGTAGCTATTTAGGATACATCACCATGAAGAGAATGGCATTCATATCCATAATTATGCATTTCTGTGTAGAACAGATCAGGGACCCATGATGATATTCCGTAACCGCAATTATGTTAACAGATGTAAACCCACTTCACTTACTGTAGTTCAATAACCAAAATAGATTTTTTTCATACTCATGGTGTCATGTCATAGCTTACACCCCATTATTTCAGCAGACATCTTTGAATCACATACAAAACTGAGGGAGATTTTACCRAAATTCTGTTACCAAACTTTGTATCTGCACAGGTCTTCCAGTGAATGTGTTTTTGGAATTGCCCGTCTACAATCTTTATGTCACAGGTCTGGGAGTTTGAGGCTAAAGGCCTGACTGGAGAAATATAAGTCCCTAAAAATGAGAGGAAAAATTGAGAGTAAACATATAACATAAGGGAGGTATTGAATGTTTTCTTTGCTTCTCTGCCACCTGTGTGTTTGTGTGCATTCTCTTCATGGTTGGTGGAGTAAGTAAATGGATTTAGAGCCACAAGTCATTGCCGAGTGCAAAGAGGTCCTGCTAGAAAATAACTGAGTTACAAATGCCTTTATTGTCGCCAGTATTGTGCCTAACACCACTCAGCTAAGATGAAACATTCACAACTGCAGATGTGGAGCACTCTAGCTACCTCTCTTTAACGTTCCTGGATATTTATCATGTACATATCCTCCAAAACTAGATACAATTAATTTTATGTTGACAATGTACAAGGATGAAGCTTAAGGTCATTGTTAAGCAATATCCAGCTGACTTGGTGGGCTTCATGGTCAGAAAAYATTCTGTAACTGCCTAGCGCACTTCACTTGCAAAGCCACACAAATCATGACATCCTGTGCCGTACCAAACAAAGTAAAATCACATTAAACATGTATTTCAACACGTCGATGTCAGTCTTTAGCCCACACAGATAAGCTGTACAAGCTGTCGAAAGACCACAAAATGCATGTATTGGTCCGCCATTTCCAGACAACATCCTTGTCTTGTTTTGGTGGAGGTGATAGGATATAGTCCCGCACCACAAATATCTGTCCTTCATCAACTGTTGTGTGTTCAAACTGGACACCGTTTTACGCACCGGTGCCTATTTCACTTTCCAATGTCACAACATGACTTGAGGGCAAAGTGCTTCGATACAGTGCAGGTGCAAGTCATTGACGTATTAAGATCGAATGTTGTGATTTCGAACGTCCACATATGAACGCCACCCGCGCTCAAAGAACACAACATGGCCTCCATCTGTAAATGAGAAGAAGCTCAACATTTTATAACATCCCTTTTTGGTCATCACCAAAGTGTCACTACCCATCACTGTAACAGATAGCGCTGACTGGGTTCGTACCCATCAGCAAAACAATCGATTTCTTCTATGGTGTTATATCACCATAGCTAGAGATAATGGGTATTGGTTGAGTTTCACCATCATTCTGTGCAAAAAACGAGCAACTTMTTTTGGCGTCTTCCATCGCAGTAATGACTTTTTTTCAACAAGAAATAAAAGCTTTAGAGACAGTTTATTAAACTGTATGACCCTTTATGGTCCCACTTTAAATTACGTTCAGCTAATGAAGGATTCATAAAGCATTCATAATGCCTTCATAAGCACTACATAAATGTTTTACAAATATGTTATAACCATATGTCATGCTTTATAAAGGGTTCATAAATGTGACATAACTGTGTGACATAATTACCAATGTCAAGTGTGACACAACCCACTATATTGAATATGATATAAATGTGTGCTTATAAAAAGGGTGACATGTTGTGCTGAAGAATGGCACACACTCTGAAGTGAAGTCATGCTAGTCACATCAAACTYGTCCTTCATTAGTTAGSGTTAGGTTTAAAATCAAATTGTAAGAAGAGAAATTGTGGAAATAGGCTGGGTTTAGGCATAATTGTGACTTTATGGCTGTGTTAACTAGTGATGACCAGGGGGAATGTTTTTGCTAACAAAGGACATAGCCTKTTGACAGATATTTTACTCAGTAAGGTCACTCCCATTGAATTCTATGGGCACGCCCACTAAGGCCAACTTTGAATGGTTGATATCCCAGGCATATGTGTGCTGTGTGCTCAATAGCCTGGCGGCGGCGTTACACCAAGAGAAACTTACCTTAATGAAAGCCCCCAAAATAAGGACATTGAAATGGGCTTTCTTCTGGAACCATGTTGCATCTTCCTTAGTACACAAACACGCACACAACAATATAACAAGCCATACCGTGCTGTGCTAAAGTACAGTCAGGTCTTTGAAATATTCACCAACTCACCAACTGAAAGATCAGCCACAGAATGTTGGCCTCATTGTAACAGGTTGTGATCAAGCCCTGGTCTCCAGCATGGGAACAGAAGAGAAATACTTAGTACGGTAGTCTCAGGTTGGACTATTCCAAATCATATTGGCTCTGACACACACACAAACGCAAGCTCTTTCAGCCCATTTAAATACCTCGCACACCCTACAGTAACCTGTGGATCATGAGAGAACCTTAATAAATCAGCAGAACATTAATAACCTATTTATTGACACTTTATGTGGTGTCCTGTAATACCTTCGGTCGTTCATAACACATCCATAAATACCTTATATCACATGACGCTGTACTTTAAAGTCCGACACCTTTGGCCATTCATAACACATACATAAATGCATTGTACCATATGACACTGTATTTACTTTAAAGTCTGATGCCTTTGGCAATTCATAAAACATACATAGGGCTCCCGAGTGGCGCAGCGGTCTAAGGCACTGCATCTCAGTGCTAGAGGCATCACTACAGACCCTGGTTCGATTCCAGGCTGTGTCACAACAACAATCCAGGCTGTSATTGGGAGTCCCATAGGGCGGCGCACAATTGGCCCAGYGTCGTYYKGGTTTGGCCGGGGTAGGCCGTCATTGTAAATAAGAATTTGTTCTTAACTGACTTGCCTAGTTAAATGAAGGTTAAAKAAAACATTAAAATAAACATAATKGCTTAATGATGTAAACACAAATGTATTAACACATAGGGAATTATCACTAACGATTAAAACAAATAAACATTAATGGCATGTTAAACCATACATTTAATTTCATTTTGACATAAAAAATGCAAATGCATAAAGGTTCAGAAGTCCAGTAATACAATTCATGACATTGAACATTACAAGGGCTGTGAATAGTGTAGTTTGTCAATGAACTGGCGGACGAATGGCTCTTGTCTCTCTGCCTGCTGGAGGTACTGCATGTTGGTTCCAACCTTAAAAGTCGAATAAAAAGCATGAGCTGATGCACACCCAGAGAAAGTTATTTTGTGTAGAGGTACTGACTAACGGCGAATAAACTGTAAGCTATATAAACAAATAAAGAGAATCACACACTCTATATAGAAGGATCTCGATGTTATCTTCTCTCCTTGGTAGAGTAACATGCTCAATGCCTGTGTATTTGAGGGAGTAGATTCGCAAAGTGAGCTGCTACTGGATAGTCAGTGTTCTTACACCTGATTGAGCTGCGGTGTTCAGCTATGCGTTGTTTGAATTGTATTTTTGTTTGTTCTACGTAGGATTTTCCACATGAAAAGGGGATGAGATACATTACTCCCTTTGCCTTGCATGAGATGTTACCCCTAACAGGGATTTTTTGACCTTTACTGTATGTCGGTGTCTGAAGAAGCCTTAAAAGTAACAACAAAGAAAGTTAGTAACGTTGTTAGGAAATGCCATTGTCACACCATCTGGATAAGGGGATAGTACTCTAAATAGGGGGATGGGAAACTCCATTTGATTCGTACTATTATACTGAACAAAAATATAAATGTAACATGCAGCAATTTAAAATATTTTTGAGTTACAAATCTTGTAAGGAAATCAGTCAATTGAAATTAATTAATTAAGCTTTTTGTGAGTATGGCTGACAGGTGTGGCATATCAAGAAGCTGATTAAACAGCATGATCATTACACAGGTACACGTTGTGCTGGGGACAACAAAAGGCTACTCTAAAATGTGCAGTTTTGTCACAAACAGAGTATTCTGTCTGTAATAAAGCCCTTTTGTGGGGAAAAACTCATTCTGATTGGCTTGGCCTGGCTCCCCAGTGGGTTGGCCTGGCTCCCTATGCAAGGGCAACTATACAAAAACATTTACATATTWAAAWWTTTCCCTGAACTCAGAAGTCATCMCCTGATGTGGTTTAAGTATTGTTGTGAACACAGAAAACACAGAAAAAATGTTGTGAGAAAAAAGTGTGAAAAAACTGCAGGGAATAGCAGGAAAAGATGGGGGAAATCCGAAACCTGGAAAAACAAAACCGAGAAACATTTTGGGAAATTTAGGAAAAAATGAATTTTTGCGTTTTTTGCTTTGCACTACATTTTAGCGTTGAATTTTGGGGAAAGTTGAGGGTCAGGTCCAATATTGGCACCAAGAGGGAAAACCGTTGGCTGATCCCAGCAATTTGAGTAATATTGTCACGACTTCCGCCGAAGTCGGTCTTCTCCTTGATCGGGCGGGGTTCGATGGTCGAAGTCACTGACCTTCTAGCCATTGCTGATCCATTTTTCATTTTCCATTGGTTTTGTCTTGCCTTCCTTCACACCTGGTTCCAATCCCATCAATTACATGTTGTGAATTTAACCATCTGTTTCCCCTCATGTCCTTGTATATGATTTTTTGATTGTATGTGATGTGCAAGTTATGTTCTGGTGTGCGACGGGTTTTGTACCAACTTTTATTATTTTGTATATTTTGGTTTTCGGAGTTCTGTGAGCACTTATTAAACGACTCCGTTTATACCAAGTTCGTTCTCCTGCGCCTGACTTCCCTGCCACCAGCACGYACCCATTACAAATATAATATATACGCTTTCATCCAAAGTGACTTWGAGTAATGCGTGCATACATTTTTACATATGGCTGGTCCCGRCAATCGAACCCACTATCACGGCGTTGCAATGCTCTACCAAGATACATGACAAGGTTATAAATACTTTGTKRAGCCTGAATTTAAKATGATTTATAAAGCCTTTATTAAGATGTGTTTATGCCACCCTTTATAAAGCACAGGTTTTTGCCATGTTTGACATTGGTGGTTATGTCAAACAGTTATGCCACATTCATGAACCCTTTATAGAGCATGACAGAGCTATATGAAGCATCTATAAAGTGCACGTCATTTAAAGTGGGACCAACTTGGGTCTATTTTGCCTCTGAATAAGTGATTGATTATAATGATTATGGTTTATATTGACAATAATCAATGTATCATTACAGCCTAACTAATCTCTGGGATTTCATTCCAGAATTTTTTTCATATGTCAGATTAGTTTACAGTAAACCGTAACTGTGAAACATGTCGGGGACTTCCACCTTTATATTGCTTATTGCCGTGGGTGCTTTGAGAGTGCTCAAGGTTGTTGTCTGTGGCTTTGTTATTACACCAAGTAACTAATCTTCWTGGAGCAGTGGTGCCTTGAAATTACTGTGTAGTTTTGTTCAACAGAGATAATAAGAAATCATAACAGAGAGGAACAGCGAGTTGGACACACAGGCTTCTATGCCGACACAATGGCTTGGCCTTTTGCCACATCTCAGGGGCAAGATTATCTTCTCTACCCACATTTCTTTAAACACTCGATCCCCCCACTACACACCTCCCTGCATACGATCTATCAATTACTCCCAGCTTCTCTGTTGTTAAAAGCTCTGTGTTTTTAAAGATTAAAGGGAATAGGTCTCCAGCATAGGCACTTCTCTACTCTCTTCTTTCCATACTCCAAAGGTACAATAAACCTTCTTGACTTCTTTAGGACGGAAGGTTCCCCCCACAGTTAATGTATACTGTGTACGCAAAGCAACTGCAGTGTGGTTTAAAGTGAACAGAGTCATGTCGAAACACGAGAAAGGGACAAAAGCGTGATCTTCATGCGCTTTCATCTTGGGTTTAGATGAAGTAAAACTCTTATTTGATTGGCAGCATTTGGATTTATGTTTTCCATTTCAGCGATAATGGCCTAGGGCCGCGTTTGAGCGCCTTTTGTCCGTGCAGTGGAAGGAGGATCAATCAGAAAATAAAAGTTCTTCAAGATACATTTTCTTCTCTTTTACCCTCTACCCTCATTGAAGCTGGAGAAAACACAGGAGTCACAATATGTTGCCTGAAAAAACTATTGGGCAATGTTTATAACTTGGCTGCCCTTAAGTTTTGCTCTATCTAGGCGGAATGTAATTGTCTCTTGTAGAATTTACTTAACTCCGGTGGAACAGGATGTGTACCAGATTCATTAATGTAGACATGAACTGACCAAATTTCATTTGGTCATAGAGTTTGTCTTTTTGGGGGGCAGAGCTCCTAAGAATATAATACYCAGCATTAYATTTTATCAGAYRCTCTTTTCCAGAGCGACTTATAGGAGCAATTYGMGATTTYTCACCTAGTCGGCTTGGGGATTTGACCCAGCAACCTTTCGGTTACTGACCCAACACTMCTAACCGCTAAGCTATGTGCCGYCCTACCTGCCGCCCCTACTGCATGCTTTGCAACCGTATATTTGTACAGTTACATTTACATTTAGGTCATTCAGTCAGTGCATTCAACTAAAGTAGATGAACAACTACTGTACATGTAAAAAGTAAAAATGTTATGTAACCGCTAGTGAGAATGTCGTTGTGGTTAAATTGGTGTGTTGGTTCGCTGGCGGAGAAGCTTGTGGATGAGCAAGAAGCAGATGGGAGCACAAAGCTCCCTACTGAAATCTCCCCTAAACCATTGTTAATTGGAAATAAAATAAGAGCTTTTTTCATTTAGTAGTTAGCTAGGATGAACGCAACTCAAAGAGCTAGAACTGATACAATTTGATTCATTTGGGAGGTACTTGTTCTAATTGAGTTGAAGCATGATTACCTGAATACATTTTGTCAATCCTACAATTATTTCGAATGATCTTTTGTCAATTCAATAGTGTTTCAATAACACAGTTCAATTAAGTAGATCAAAGAAGAGTCTTGGTGGTTCCAGACTTTTTCCATTTAAGAATGGTGGAAGCCACTATGTTCTTGGGGATCGTCAATGCTGCAGAAATGTTTTGGTACCCTTCCCCAAATTTGTAGCTCGACACAATCCTGTATCGGAGTTCTACGGACAATTCCTTCGACCTCATGGCTTGGTTTTTGCTCTGAAATSCACTGTCTCTATAAACTGTGGGACTTTATATAGACTGGTGTGTGCCTTTCCAAATCATGTCCAATCATTAAAATTTACCACAAGTGGACTCCAATCAAGTTGTAGAAACATCTCAAGTATGATCATTGGAAACAGGATGCACCTTTGCTCAATTTTGAGTCTCATAGCAAAGGTATACTKAAGTTAATAAGGTAACTTGATGAATTGAAAGGAAGTCCAATTTTCCCCAAAAACCCAACCCCTTATCTTCCAAGGTCTGTCTGCAACCAGACAAGTAACAAYAACATTTTTCACAGAGGACCCATGGGAGGCAGCGTGTAATGGTTTTATGTTTGGCACACTGCGGCACATTTTCATTCTTTATCATTTGGTTTTTCTATCTTGAAAATGCTGATAAGCATTCAGGAAACACATTTGGTCAAATCCTTAGAAAACATATTTCAAAGTACTGTAGACTGTAGGTGGACCGTGGCAATCCTCTGTAAAAAAWTCCATTATACACACCAGATTAATTCAAAGCCTGTTTGTTTTTTCTTTTTCTTTCTTTTTTTCTTCCTCAGATAGAATTACATTTTCTCCTCCCGACAATAACAATACAAAGGGTACCCGGAATGACAATGAAATGTAACCCTTTTTGGCACAGCTGTTMACAATTCACATTGCACTGACAGGTACCAAACGGAGGTAATAATACTTTTCAATCTGCTACTGTGACACTAGCGCTGTAGCCTAGCATACACAGTCAATGCAATGTAGTCCCCACCAAATCGACAGGGCACACAACCCCATATTTCACTCTCTCCTGTTTTAGTTTTACGTCACCCTGAGGTCCTCTCCGTAGAGCAGTGTGATTGGACTACGACGGTGATGAGACTGTATGGTTCTCAGCACTCTGGCACTAAATCGCTGACACTGTTAATGGCACACATTTCCATCTTGCTGCGGAAAAACCTTTCACAGTCCACTGCAACAATTAAATAAAGCTGTCCCCTCTTTTCAGTGTTCTCAACAGGTAAGGGAATATGAGGCTCTGCTCGTAGGCCTAATTGCATTTCAGTAAATCCATGGCCAACGGGAGAAATCGATCCCTGTCATACCGTGCATATTGCATAGGCAAACACAACTAGGAACGACGTGCTTGTGTTAAATGCTGCTTTAAATCTTGTATCATCTTGATAGCTGATGTCATCAAATTTGTGAAGTATTTCCACATGAAAAGTAATACGATGTTGGGTATTTGAATGAAAAAAGCATTTTCCCATCAAATACTGTATGTACAGTGTTCATCAACCATGTAGTACAAGGGCAATTCCACAGTAACAGAGTGATGCTGAGACTGATTCTTCACTGTAAAATGTATGTCAAACAAAACCAATGATTGCACAGTTAAATAAACCATATAACTCTATGCACAAGGACTACTTTTAACAAAACATTTAAAGAACAATGCAGATCAAAGTTTGGTAACAGAATGACGGCACAAACAGCACACACTGTCATTCTGTTACCAAACGTTGCATCTGCACTGTTCTTCAGGTAAATGTGTTTTTGTACACTTTTCTGTGGAAATTGTTCAAAGTAGTCCTTGTACATATCATTGTATGGTTTGTTTAACTTTGCAATCATTCGKTTTTGTTTGGCATTCATTTTAAAGGGAAAAAACARAGTCTCAGCATCACTCTGTTACTGTGAAATTGTCCACAACATATCTCTSTGACCCTGTCAAAATGAATTATCTTCAGTAGCCATGACTCAAGATGAGATTTTCAGACAAATGTAACTATCATCAGATAGGCACGACAGMGATGTATTGAGGTTTCCAAATGAGATGACTCATTTGTGAATTCAGCTTAAKTTTCTCTTGAGTCCTTTCTGTGGGTGTAGACTTTGGTATTGTCTTGAGTAAGACATGGCGAAAACAAAGTGTTATATTTTGTCTCGTAACAACAAAACATTCTGGACTTCTGAGAAATTCAGTCCCCAGCTAATGCCGAATGTTTGTGGGTAGGCAAAATGTTTGCTTTTGTGCTGGAAGAGTTCATGTAATTTGGCATTCTGATTGCAAAATAAATTGAAAAGCTTAAGGCAAACAGAAACTTGATGTAAAAGAAGTATCCTTGACATAATATATTTATTTATTTTGATTTGACTGAGAGTGTTTTCGCCCACTGAGAAGCTGGCAATGTGATGATGAGATTCATTTGTTCAATTCAGACTCCCATTAGAGCTAGCCATGCTCTGCAGAATCCCTGTTGTGAGGCACCACTAGGAGTACAGGGCTAGATTGAAGCATTACATTGCACCCTCACAGATTCTGAGAAATGCAATGCAAATGTGAACAGACTTKGCCATTAAGTCCGTCTTGGGGGATTGCACTCTTTCTGAGGTTATCTATGAGGTTTCWAACTGTCCGTTTGTATGTTAAAACTGTCAAACCAGAGTCATATTTTGGAATTCTGAGATGGCATCCTTTTGACATTGGTGGTAGTACTAGGAAAAACATTTGCTGTGGAAAGTCAATATGAATATTGTTTAAGGTCGCCAACAGTGACAAAGACAATATTCAACTGGGCTGTTTATCATGAGTAGAAGTAAACAGTTTGTGAAGGCAGTTGTATTTCCCTTATGCATACAGCACAGAGTAGAAATACTGCTGACACATATGTTGTCTATGAATCAGATACTCATAAGTCCCAGGTCAACAGAACATAGAATGCACCTCAAAATGGTGAATCTCAATGTATTTCCTTGATTCCTCGCATTCTCTCCCCTCACCTCTTCCTCAAATTGATGATCTGAGGTTCCTCCCCTCAGACCATCTCCTCCAATGCGTTTTTGAGGAAGCAAGGAGAGACAATGAGAGCAATTACAATTTAGATTCACCGCTAATGTTGTTTTTGTGGTGTTGGCCATCTCGTCATATATCCGTCCTGAGATGCCTTGAGAGCTTCTTTCCAATGACTGGGACAGACATGAATATTGAGTACTGACACTCCTGGGGTCAAGAAGGTCGCTGTGATTAAACGTAGGAGAGGGTATAGAGGAGGCATATTTTAGGAACGGAATGGCGTAGAAAGCCAAGAGACAAGCACATAGGTCCCCTTCTCAAGTCGATTATGGTTTCACMCGGGGAACGTCCCAGTATTTTCTATTAGGCCTGGCTCGCAGTCGGCGTTCCAATTCATCCCGAAGGTGTTCAGCGGGGTTGAGGTCTGTGCAGGCCAGTCAAGTTTTTCCACACTGATCTCGACAAACCATTTCTGAACGGACCTCGCTTTGTCATACTGAAACAGGAAAGGGCCTTCCCCAAACTGTTGCCACAAAGTTGGAAGCACAGAATCATCTAGAATATCATCGTATGCTGTAGCATTAAGGGGCCTAGCCCGAACCATGAAAAACAGCCATTATTCCACCTCCACCAAACTTTACAGTTGGCACTATGCATTGGGGCAGGTAGTGTTCTCCTGGCATCTGCCAAACCCAGATTAATCCGTCGGACTGCCAGATGGTGAAGCGTGATTCATCACTCCAGAGAACGTGTTTCCACTGCACTAGAATCAAATGGCAGCAAGCTTTACACCACCCCATCCAACGCTTGGCATTGTACATGGTGATCTTAGGCTTGTGTGCAGCTGCTTGGCCATGTAAACCCATTTCAYGAAGCTCCCAATGAACAGTTATTGTGCTGACGTTGCTTCCAKTGGCAGTTTGGAACTCAGTAGTGAGTGTTGCAACCRATGACAAATTATTTTTACGTGCTACCATTTCGTGGCTTAGCTTGGCTTGTTGCTCCTAAATGTTTCCACTTCACAATAACAACACTTACGGTTGACCGGGGCAGCTCTAGCAGTGCAGTAATTTGATGAACTGACTTGTTGGAAAGGTGGCGATGCCACGTTGAAAATCACTGAGCTCTTCAGTAAGGCCATTCTGCTGCCAATGTTTGTCTATGGAGATGTCATGGCTGTGTGCTCGATTTTATACACCTGTCAGCAACGGGTCTGGCTGAAATGGCTGAATCCACTAATTTGAAGGGGTGTCCACATACTTTTGTATATATAGTGAAGATTGATTCAGAAATTATTGGATGTTTGACTCAATTTGGGAGTAGACAATGRGCCTCTAAACTACACTCATTCCCAATGGTGTTGTCTCCGAATCGAAATTAAACCATGCCTTCTAAATCTGTGAAACRCTGCTACCCTGCCTGGATGAGCTAAACAAATATTCCCCTGAAGAGCACCAAAAATGCCTCATGTTACAGAATGTTGATTCCACTAATGGACTCTGAGAAAATGTTTGATTGTCTGGGGAGCAAAGCATTATCTTTTTAGCCCGATCAATATTCAACATGCCATCCATCTTGCAATTGTCTGGATCTGGACCAGGGGATGACTGGTAGATAAATAATCTTAAAGCAAATAACAAAATATCATCTCTTTTGCATGTTTACGTCAAGTAACGAACACATGTTACTACAGCAAGTGCTCTTGATAACATGAACAAAAGATATAAGATAGAAATACAGGTTACCGTATAAGTCATATTCAGTATATATAAATGAGCTGTGACTGTCAGAATGGAAAGGGAAAGGAAAGGGGGATACCTTGTCAGTTGTACAACTGAATGCATGTGTCACGCCCTGGCCATAGAGAGGCTTTTATTCTCTATTTTGGTTAGGCCAGGGTGTGACTAGGGTGGGCATTCTCGTTTCTTTATTTCTATGTTTTCTATTTCTTTGTGTTTGGCCGGGTGTGGTTCTCAATCAGAGGTAGCTGTCTATCGTTGTCTCTGATTGAGAATCATACTTAGGTAGCTGTTACGAATCCCGCCGAAGATGGTGCCTCTTCCCGTTCGGGCGGCGCTCGTCGTCTCCGGCCTACTAGCTGCCACCGATCCCCTTTTCTGTTTCATTTAGTTTTGTCTGATTTGTTGAACCTGTTTTGTGTTTAGGTTTATTGTGGGCTATTTAAACCCAGTTGGCCCGCCGACTTTTGTGCGGGCTTGTTTTTCTGTTTGTGGTGTCTGTTCCCTGTGGATTTTTGTCCTGTTTGTTTTGGACTGTACTTGACGCGCCTTTGGATGTGTGGCGTAGCCGTCTCGTGTTATATMTTTTTTGGAAATATTAAATCCACTTGCTRCTCACTACCCTGCTCTCTGCGCCTGACTCCTTTATCACCACTACTGGAATTGTSACAGTAGCCTTTTTCCCACCTGTGTTTGTGGGTAGTTGTATAGTTTTAGTTACCTTACAGAACTGTTMATTTCTYGCGTTGTTATTTTTGTTCTAGTGTTCAGATTTAATAAAATATCATGAACACGTACCACGCTGCGCTTTGGTCCAGTCATTTCCAGGAAGAGGATCGTGACAGCATTCACATGAAATGTGTCTTCTGCATTTGTGAAACATATACCCTAAGACAAGACTATGTTTGCATCCCAAATAGCAACCGATTCCCTACATAGTGCACTGCTTTTGACCAAGCCCTATGGGCCTGGTCAAAAGTAGTGCACTAGACAGGGGATAGGGTGCCATGTGGGACATATAATCCTCTCTACCACACTAATATAACACAGGAGTTCTCTGTTTGTGTCTTTTAATGTTTGTCATTTAGCAGACGCTCTAATCCAGAGCAATTTACAGGAGCAATTAGGGTTAAGTGCATTGCTCAAGGGTACATCAACAGATTTTTCAAGTAGTTAGCTCGGGGATTCAAACCAGCAACCTTTTGGATTAAAAGACAGAAATGTACCATTAAGTAAAGAGTAAAGACGTATCCTGTATAAATGTTTGCACTCCGTGTACTGAAGATATTCATATGGTAGAATCCCAAAATAGCAAGRCCTCAAATTATGTGTTATTTTCTTCAGTGAGATGCTGGAATACAGGAGGCTGCCAATAGCAACTAAATTATCCTCATAACTTCTTCTGTGTGACATTTTAAAATAATCGGTTCAAGGACATACATCCGATGGTGTATTATAAGCAATTTATGGTACCATGATTGTCCTCTAAAAATGTTTTATTTACACAAAGATTCGCTATAAATGGGGGGGGGGTCCTGTTTTCCACCAACAATGTCTGTAGTACTGTGGTCGTCCTTCAACTTCCGTGGCTTTAATGAGAGGGATCAGTCGCTGGTGGGAAAAACTGTCTGTGGGGGRAAAAAACATGTTTTCGACTCTACCCTCATACAAAAAGGTATGAAAGCCGTCTGTGTCCTGCATGTACCTTGTACTGAACCCTCTGTCTGCTTATATTCACACCCTTTCAAGATGTGTTCTCTAAATGAGGTTAGCTGCTGTCAGCAATGCACCACTCCGCTGCCTTCCCAAACCGAAGCCACCCAAACTGAAGTCATTTTCTGCGATGAGGGGTGAGATGGTAATGAATGATGCCGAAGACAGATTGGGTTGAACAGCTGCATGGGCTCATTTTGATTTAATGTTTGCTGTAATGCATTTTCCGTTAAAAAGGTAATTGAATAGAAACGCTCGCCTAATATCTGGGCTCATCGGTATTGTAAGTCTTACATCAACTTAAATGACTGGGAATGAAAGTGTGATTATTTCTATGTGAAAATGGGTCAAAGTATTAATGAATGTGGGATGATGTGGCCGGATGCCAGTACCATCTCCTGTGCTCTTTTTCACTACACGAACCAATCCCCATTCATTCAACCATCCATGGATGCTATCTAACTATACACTGAATAGTCACCTGAGCTGTGTCCGTAGGACAGCCTCAATCTCAGCAAGATTTAAACCTGTTTGATCAGTCTGTCCGTTCATCTCTGCTTAGCCCGTTGAATAACATTTTTGGTTTGTAACTCTACTAACAGCTCCATAGCTTCTGTATACTTMTTTTCACTGGCCTACTGTGGCAACATTGCTATTAGGATTCATTGTYATACACACAAAAAGATTGAACAATGCTTCATCAATTCAACATCTACCCTGACGGTACCCCATTGGATGCACAGTAGGTTACTGTGGCTCAGTTGGTAGAGCATAGCACTTGCAATGCTAAGGTYGTGGGTCCAATTCCTGCTGGGGCCACCCATACGAAAATGTACAGTATGCACGTGCTATTGTAAGTTTCTTTGGATAAGAGTGTCTGCTAAATGGCATATGACACTATATGTCTGTGAATAAAATTAAATCATATCGAAACTGTTGATCAAAAGTTGCACTGTTTTGACACAATAACCTTTTTCTCTGTTCCAGGGGCCAGTGCAGTGTTCACCCAGCAGCCCACAGACTTGGTGGTGGTGGCAGGTCAGCCGGTGACCCTGCCCTGCTCCATCCCTGGTTACCACGGCATGGTGCTCTGGCTCAGAGAYGGCATGGCCCTGGGGGTCAACAGGGACCTCTCAGGTAGGAAAGCCCCTCACTTTACTTAGAATGGTGATAATGTAGCATTCATGAAGCATTCATAAACCCTACATATGTTTAAATTATATTTTATAAATTCTTATGACAGTTGTTATGGAGTGGGTGTTATAATGTTTAATGCCRATGCCGCATAGCACTAGATAAAATAATTTATAAAGAGCATATAAACATAGGGTAGTATAACTCTTTATGTCAAGCATATAAAGGCATTATGAAGGCTTTATGAATGCTAAGCTTTTTTTTCTTTTTTTTTACTTGGCTTCATCTTTCTTTCCTCCTCTCCCAACCAAACTCTTTGTCTACCTCCCTCTTTCTCTCTCTATCTTCCTCGAGCAGGGCCACTTACCTTTTAGTTTTTCTACTACTCTCTCTTTCTCTCTGTATTATAGCGTACGCCTCACCTTCTTCTTGCGCTCTCTTCCTCTCTTTCCTTTCCTCCCTCGCTCAAGTGATTCCCTTACCTGTCTTCTTTTCTAGCTCTATTTCTCTCTCTATTCAACATTTCTCCTTTTTTCTCTTCCTCTCCTTCCATCCTCTCTTGGACACAGCCGTTACCCATACCCTCCATTTCTCTCAAAGGCCCATACCGTCCATCTGTCTGTCCATCTCTCTCTATTGCGCTCTTACTCTTAGCAACTGTTTCTTTGATCTGCACTTTTCCTTTCATTACTTTCATGTAATTAAAAAAATCCTTCCATGGTCTCGTCAGGTAGCTGTCACTTGTCACATCTGGACAAATGACAGAGCAACGCCACAGAGCAATGGAGTATTTAGAGTTTGATCGTTAATTAAAAGAGCCCCTTCACATGGCACAAGAGTCACAAACACACTGATTGTGTTATTGCTGCTGTCAAAGCTCTCACAAGTGTTTTGAATATATTTCATGGTGCGCGTTAATCAGAACCCTCTTGTGAATTATTAAGCAAAGACAAATTCGGGGGTTACATGGCAACAGGCTTTTTGAATAACGTGAGAGAAACTTGGGGGATTGGGCACAATCACAAACATCAAATTGTCGTAAGTGCAAATKATATGGTAAATGGCCAATATTGCTAGAGGTTAATCTGTGGAGGATCCACACACTAAATGTTTTCATTTAGAGGCAAAAATAACAAAAGCGAATTGTTTGGCTGTCAAGCCATTGTCAGTGTGTGTTGATTACTGCTTGAGTACCTTTATGTTAAYACCATAATTGTTTTCTTTGTTGTTTTCAAATGATCCTACTCCTCTGCATTAGTAATCTTACGACACTGCAGTTGTCACATGAGAGGTCTTTGAAAATTTACATTACAGCCAGAAAAACAATTTCTCAATCTCGCAGAATACAGTAAACTCAACTAACCCTACACACCAGCCCTCCAAACTGCATCTGGGTTTWAAAAAAAGTAAACATTTGAAAGTTGCAGCAATTTATCGCAACATCTGCTGCTCCGGCAGATGGTTAAATTGTGTTTTGCTCATTTCCAAAGCGGCAGAGAGTCTCCTTCCCAAATCTTTCCTCTGGCTGTTTTCAAGACCATTCCGTCGCTCTGATGGCTGCCTGAGGAAATCATTCCCCACAATCAGCTTTCAAAGCTGTGTGGGGAACACTGCACTGGCCCCTGGAACAGRGAAAAAGGTTATTGTGTTGTTTGGATACTGTAGGTAGAATGGCGGTCAAATAMTAGATGAATCGGCATTAACAACCCACCTTGTAAACAATTTTACCCAATAAATGTATTGGAAGGGATGTGGTGCACGCACACTCGACTAGATAAACTCTTTGAATAAAATGTTCAATAACATCAAAATAAAATAATACACCTGCGTTTACAGTATGGCAATGGATCACAGTTTGGGTATAATGCCATCTCATCAGATTTGATTTATTCTCTTACAACTCCTGATATGCCAATCTGTTACATTGTCTTCCCCTGTAGACATTGTCTGCTTTTGCCTCAGTCCCCTGTTCTATTTTGTCATGGACAGAGTTTCCATAATTGGGCCTGGGAGAACAATCCCATTACGTCCATACAATCCCACTTCAGGTCCTTTTAGTGTGTGAGAGCGTGAGAGAGAGAGGCGCATGAGAGAGAGAGAGGCGCATAGAGAGAGAGAGAGGCGCATAGAGAGAGAGAGAGAGAGAGAGAGAGAGCGGGGGAGAGAGAGAGAGAGACAGCGGGGGAGAGAGAGAGAGAGACAGCGGGGGAGAGACAGCGATCAATGAAAGCGGGGACAAGTGTGAACTGGAAAGGTTATCTCCCGGCCGTGTGAACTGTGGACAGTGTTTACTCTTATTGACGACAGGAACATTTGACCTCTTAGCCAATGCTAAGTTATGAGAGGGAAGACAGCAGGGCTACATACTGACAATGGATCGAAAAAACGATTGAGCAGTAAGGGATAATGGCACTTAAAGTTAAACATAATTAGCATATTTGACTGAATAGGATATATTATGGCAATGAAGTGGTGTGTTAAATCAAAGGTCAAAGTCAATGAAGGAAAATCAGATTTTTAAATGCAAATATAGAGCGATGAAATGGTTTTCGAAAGAAAGCTGAGGGAGGTGTTTGACTGTCAATGGCATCGGCGCCGCCCTAGCCTCTTGCTTTCTCTCCATCTGTGAATTGCACTYTTCCCTTTTCCACTCTTTTAATTGGAGCGAGGGAGTGCTCACTTTGCATGTGTCCTTTACCTTCTCTCCTGTTTCCCTTTGATCTGGCTCTACTCAGGTTGTGTCCCAAATGGCACCCTATTCCCTTTATATTGCACTGCTTTTGACCAGGGCCCTACGCTCTGGTCAAAACTACTGCACTATATAGGGAATAGGGTGCCATTTGAGATGCGGAGAGACAGTGTTCATTGCCGTTTTCTCCCATTGATGTGTCAGTTAGGTGCCTCCTACATTCTGAAATACATCACCGTCCGCCTGAACCCTCTCCTCTCAAACTAACTAATCCTGATGGATCCATCGCCTCTACAGAGGTTATAACTAGGGCTATTTTACATTATTTGCCATAATTGAAAAGTATTTGTCTTCAGCTTCTTCAGCTATTTATTTCCATTTCGCTAGGGGACATTAATCTAACACTTGATCTYGGGTCTTAATGGTTTTCTGGGTCTACACTTTCTCTCTCCAACACCCCCGAGGGGGAAAATTGGTTTCCTCAGGGATCTTTAAATGTATATTAGTATTTCCTGAATAATTTTTTATTTATTTTATTKAATGTTTATTTAACTAGGCAAGTCAGTTAAGAACAAAWTCTTATTTACAATGACGGCCTACCAAAATGCAAAAGACCTCCTGCAGGGACGGGRGCTGGGATAAAACATATTTTTTTAAATAAATAAAACATATACAGTATATATATATAGGACAAAACACACATCACAACAAGAGAGACAACACAACACTATATAAAGAAAGACCTAAGACAACAACATAGCAAGGCAGCAACACAACATGACAACAACATGGTACCAACACAACRTGGTAGCAGCACAAAACATGGTACACACATTATTGGGCACAGACAACAGCACAAAGGGCAAGAAGGTAGAGACAACAATACATCACACAAAGCAGCCACAACTGTCAGTAAGAGTGTCCATGATTGAGTCTTTGAATGAAGAGATTGAGATAAAACTGTCCAGTTTGAGTGTTTGTTGCAGCTCGTTCCAGTCGCTAGCTGCAGYGAACTGAAAAGRSGAGCGACCCAGGGATGTGCGTGCTTTGGGGACCTKTAACAGAATGTGACTGGCAGAATGGGTGTTGTATGTGGAGGATGAGGGCTGCAGTATATATCTCAGATAGCAGGGAGTGAGGCCTAAGAGGCGTTTAAAAATAAGCATCAACCAGTGGGTCTTGCGATGGGTATACAGAGATGACCAGTTTACAGAGGACTATAGAGTGCAGTGATGTCCTATAAGGAGCATTGGTGGCAAATCTGATGGCCGAGTGGTAAAGAACATCTAGACACTTGAGAGCACCCTTATCTGCTGCTCTATAAATGATGTCTCCGTAATCTAGCATGGGTAGGATGGTCATCTGAATCAGGGTTAGTTCAGCAGCTGACCAAGTCTAGATTTAACTTTAGCCTGCAGCTTTGATATGTGCTGAGAGAAGGACAGTGTACTGTCTAGCYATACTCCTAAGTACTTGTATGAGGTGACTACCTCAAGCTTTAAACACTCAGAGGTTGTAATCACACCTGTGGGGCCGAGGGACATTCTTAACAAACCACATGACCTTTGTTTTGGAGGTGTTCAGAACAAGATTAAGGGTAGAGAAAGCTTGTTGGACACTAAGAAAGCTTTGTTGTAGAGCATTTAACCTCTCTAGGGTATGTGGGACGGTAGCGTCTCACCTCGTCAACAGCCAKTGAAACTGCAGGGCGCCAAATTCAAAACAACAGAAATCCCATAATTAAAAATCCTCAAACATACAAGTATTTTACACCATTTTAAAGATACACTTGTTGTAAATCCAGCCACAGTGTCCGATTTCAAAAAGGCTTTACAACGAAAGCACACCAAACGATTATGTTAGGTCAGAGCCAAGTCACAGAAAAACACAGCCATTTTTCCAGCCAAAGAGAGGAGTAACTCTGCAAGATCCCGGTCGAACCAGGGGCTCAACCTGTTTTTAATAAGCATTTTCTTTACGGGGGTCGTGTTTGTTAACAATACCACTGAAATATAAAAAAAGAAGGGCCAAGTGTCTTCGACAGAGGGGATCCAGCTGATTCTATACCATTTTACAGAGGCCAGTTCATGAAGGAAGGCTTGCTCATTGAAGTTTTTTAGCAAGCGTCTATGACAAATCAGGACAGGTCGTTTCACTGAGCGGAATCAAGTCCCTCGCAGAAATAGAAGTGATTACATGTGCTGGTATCACTTTACATTGAGGTACCCTTTACAAAGGGTTTAGAAAGGGATTATGCCCTAATGTAAATGTAACCCACATGCTTTGTGAGAGGGTCAAGTCCAATTAAGTTTCTTGAAAAATGTTGTTTTGCATCCTATTAACATAGGTTGGTCTGACTACTAGGACTACTATTAGGCCCTATACGTAGGCGTCTGTCATATTATGACAGTGGTGTGGGAGTTGGTCTCTCCTACTCAACTGTCACGCCCTGACCTTAGTTATCTATGTTTTCTGTATTATTTTGGTCAGGTGTTTTGTGTGACGAGGGTGGGTATGCTTGTTTTGTCGTGTCTAGGGTTTTTGTAGATCTAGGGTTTTTGTAAGTCTAGGTAATTGTAGGTCTATGGTGACCTGAATTGATTGCCAATCAGAGGCAGCTGTTTATCGTTGTCTCTGATTGGGGATCCTATTTAGGTTGCCATTTTCCCTTTCGGTTTCGTGGGTTCTTGTCTATGGGTAGTTGCCTGTCAGCACTCATTTTATATAGCTTCACGTTCGTGTTGTTACTTGTTTAGTGTTCTTTCTTCATTAAAAGAAGAATGTATGCATATCACGCTGCGCCTTGGTCTCCTCATTACAACGAACGTGACATCAACTCACTTACACTTCCCCATACACTACTGCTTGGCAAAATGCTTATGGATGATTCAGTCTTGCCATTGATCCATGGGCAGTGGAATAAACAGCAAATAGATATTACATATCTCTAATCTTTTTTAAACGGGGTTATAATAGCTATTACTGCACGCACTGGACTAGACGCAATTGGCAATGGGAGAATTGAGTCCGCTCATCTTCTGACAGCTGCTCAATTTCTGTGTGGAAGACCAAATTAAATTTGAAGAAGAAAAAAAAAAGAAGAAATTTCACCCTCATTTCTCATTCCCTTTCTCCTCTCAGCTTCCAATGCTATTTGAAGGTGAACCGAGAATGTAATTACTGTACGTTCATCTTTTACTGTGCTRAAGATGTCTAATCTTAAAGGAGTGGAAAGCAACAATAAAGCAGCCCACGTCACATATATAATTGTAGTTGTGTGTGTGTGTTCTCCATTGTAATTGTTTGGGTGTGTTCTCATGAAAGTAATAACAATCTCGATCTGGAAAACCAAATGTTCTTTAATTGTGTTACTTTAAACTAGTAGTCATGACAATACATAGCCCTGGATAATTGGAAAAGCTAGCGTGTGAACTTACATAATGAAGATGTGGTTGTGTGTGTGTGTGGTTGTGTGTGTGTGTCTGTGAGTGTGTGTGTGTACATGATAGTGTGTGTGCATGAACGTGTCTGTGTGTGCGGGTGAGTATGTGTGTGGGTATGTGTGTGCATGCAGTGATGCGGGAGTAATAATGTGTGTTCTTGTGTTCCAGGCTACCCACGCTATGACATTGTTGGAGACCACAGCAAGGGAGAATACCACCTCTTGATTCAGAGAACCGAAATGCAGGACGATGCCTTCTTTGAGTGCCAGGCCATCCAGGCAGCTATCAGAACACGCCCCGCCCGACTGACTGTGCTCGGTAAGACTCAGCTACAGTACTATTAGATTACGTTCAAGTTCATTGAACCATTGTGTGTATGTTTTGCAAGGTTCAGGTTAATGGGAAAACCAACTACTGTATCTCAAGTTGATGGTACATATAGGTGAGATATCTGAGAGAGTATTGAGTGAACTTCCTGTTCATGCCACATAACACATTAAACTTGCAAAACGGTGTCAACCTGTTACACAGCAGGKAGGACAAATGTTAGATCTGGGGAACCTGAAGAGAGTGCATTTTTGAGAGTTTCGGTTGCCTTCCATATTGCACCTATTCCCTATATGACGCACTACTTTCAACCATAGTCCCATGGTACCTGGTCAAAAGTAGTGTACTATATCGGGAACCGGGTGCCGTTTGGAGCGCACGCTTAAGTGAGCGATAAGAAGGGATAGGGGGAAGAAAATGAAGAGAGTTCGGGAATATTGTATTATTGAAATTGCTCAGTAATCGTTTGAAAAGGGGGATGGGACAGAACAGGAATTGGCTAGAGATAAATCATGGGTGCATCCTCAAATCAGGCCTAATCAGGTGATGCCAAACCGCCCAAATCTGTTTTCTATCAACCATCATTTGGGCTGGAATCGATGGAACCCTCCGATGCAAACCCTCCTGTGCCTTGGGCAGAGGCAGAGGAGGAGCACCCTAATTAGAATTATCGATTCATCCTCCCTTGTTTAAAGCATGATATATTCTAGAGGTATCAGTTCATTATTCCCTCCCTCAGTGGTAACATTTTTGCCCACTAATCTAAAGCTGGTTACTTAGAGGGGAGGTCAAAGGGGGGAGAGTTAAGATGTTGGCGATTCGGCTCCATTAAAATGATTAATTATAGATAACAAGGACACCATTTGCTTTTATATTTCCGGGTTGGTAGGGCGGGAGAGACAAATCATCCTCCTCCCCAGGGCCTAGCCATTAGCCTGACATTTAATCCCAGACAAATCGTCTCGCTTTGGAAAAAAGTTGCACACCAAGCTACCAGCAGCCCCGTAAGGTAATGAAGTTAATGTATGGACGATGTCAGGGTCAATCCCCGCCTGTCACTTCTCCATGCTCGAGACAGTTGGAGACTTGGCGGCAGCCAACCGCCAACGCCTGACAGCCTCGCCTTGTTGTGCTCTCATAACCAGAGTGGATAGTTTACCATTAATCCCAACTCCAGCTTCAATGTTTTTTTKGGGATGTTGAAGGTAGGTGCTAGACATACTGTGGGATTCCTTTTCTAACCCTGTTATTTGAACATTTATAATATACATTGCAATACCCTCCCAATRCAATGTCCCAAACTGCACAAGTGCTCTGTGTTCATACACAGMATTGGTAATCCATTACACAAGTTTTATGTGCTGCATGAGACAAGGCAGTGTTGTTTCCATAATAGCCTGAACTTACTTTTCACACTCATAATAAAATAACTCTATTTGCCGAACAACAATAATATCCCAACACACTGCAGCCTGCCTGGACCTGAACTACAGATAAACCAAGTRACTCCATGCATTATCGCTGGGATGAAAATGCCCTCTACCGGTGACATTTGAACATTGAACCCCATCTAAGAGTGGCCGGGTACTCCAGGTGGCCCTGTGGCGGTGGTACTTTTGAATACGAGAGTCCAGGGACAAGATCCAGAGGAGGGGCCCTTGAGGCTAATTAGATCTGTAGAAATCCCCCCCCCCCCAGCCGTTCAGGGGAGCCACCGCCGCCAATCACYGGGCTAAAAGGGGATAGCACTGCGCTATCAGAGGTCACGGATGCTTTAAATGGCTTTGGAGACTTAAAGAGGGCCGTGAGCTTCTTACAACTGCAGGTATTGGTGGCCATGCAGACATACATGGCCACCAATTAATTGAACAACATGCACACAGTTGCCTCAATCAGTAATGTCTTCTGTTGACAAGAGGATTTCATAAACTGAGCATTACATAGTTGAAACTCAGCAAAAAAAGAAACGTCCCTTTCAGGACCCTGTCTTTCAAAGATAATTGCGTAAAAATCCAAATAACACAGAATCTTCAATGTAAAGGTTTAAACACTGTTTCCTATGCTGTTCAATGAATCATAAACAATTAATGAACCATGCACCTGTGGAACGGTCGTTAAGACACTAACAGCTTACAGACGGTAGGCAATTAAGGTCACAGTTATGAAAACTTAGGACACTCAAGAAGCTTTCTACTGACTCTGAAAAACCAAAAGAAAGATGCCCAGGGTCCTTGCTCATCTGTGTGAACGTGCCTTAGGCATGCTGCAAGGATGCATGAGGACTGCAGATGTGGCCAGGGAAATAAATTGCAAAGTCTGTACTGTGAGCCTCCTAAGACAGAGCACAGGGAGCCAGGATGGACAGCTGATCGTCCTCGCATTGGCAGACCACATGTAAAAACACCTGCCCAGGATTGGTACATCCGAACATAACACTGCGGGACAGGTACAGGATGGACAAAACTGCCCGAATTACACCAGAAAGCCCAATCCCTCATCAGCGCTCAGACTGTCCGCATTAGGCTGAAGAGGCTGGACTGAGGGCTTGTAGGCCTGTTGTAAGGCAGGTCTCACCAGACATACCGGCAACAATCGGGTGATGGGCACAAACCCACCGTCACTGGACTAGAAAGGACTGGCAAAAAGTGCTCTTCACTGACGAGTCGCGGTTTTGTCTCACCAGGGTGATGGTCGGATTCGCGTTTCTGGTCGAACGAATAAGCGTTACATCGAGGCCTGTACTCTGGAGCGGGATTGATTTGGCGGTGGAGGGTCCGTCATGGTCTGGGGCGGTGTTTCACAGCATCATCAGACTGAGCTTGTTGTYATTGCAGGCAATCTCAATGCTGTGCGTTACAGGGAAGACGTGCTTCTCCCTCATGTGGWACCCTTCCTGCAGGCTCATCCTGACATGACCCTCCAGCATGACAATGCCACCAGCCATACTGCTCATTCTGCGYGTGATTTCCTGCAAGAAAATAATGTCAGTGTTCTGCCATGGCCAGCGAAGAGCTCGGATCTCAATCCCATAGAGCACGTCTGGGACCTGTTGGATCGGAGGGTGAGGGCTAGGGCCATTACCCCTAGAAATGTCCTGGAACTTGCAGGTGCCTTGGTGGAAGAGTGGGGTAACATCTCACATCAAGAACTGGAAAATCTGGTACAGTCCATGAGGAGGAGATGCACTGCAGTACTTAACCTTTCTGGCGGAGGCGTTCCGCTAGCGACCCACCTCGACAACATCCGGTGAAATTGCAGAGTGACAAATGCAAAATAGAGAAATAGTCATAATAAACATTCATAAAAAATACAACTGTTATACATCGGCTTAAAGATKAACTTCTTGTTAATCCAGCCGCTTTGTCAAATTTCAAAAAGGYTTATGGCGAAAGCATACCATGCGATTATCTGAGGACAGCGCCCCGCTTACAAAAGCATACAAACATTTTACAACCAAGTAAAGGAATTACAAAAGTCAGAAATAGCRATAAAATGAATCACTTACCTTTGAAGATCTTCATACGGTTGCAGACACAAGAGTCCCAGCTACACAATAAATGTTTGTTTTGTTCGCGGCGGTCAAAACATGCAGACGAATACATCCTAATAGTACCGGTAAAGTTCATCGAAATATGTCAAACCATGTTTATAATTAATCTTCAGGTTGTCAATTGTCTAAATAATCGATAATATTTAAACCGGACAATAGTGTATTCAATAGAAAGGAAAAACAACGAAGGGCGCGCAATCAGTAATGTGTGCAAACCAGCTCTGCTTGATTCTACAGTCCACTGACAAAATGGTCTCATTATTCTTCATTTTTCAGAAAACAAGCCTGAAACAAYGTCTAAAGACTGTTGACATCTAGTGGAAGCCATAGGAACTGCAATATGGGTCCTAACCCATTAGAAACTCTATAGGCATTCAATTGAAAATACCCACATAAAAAAAAAACTACTTCCTGGATGGATTTTCCTCAGGTTTTCGCCTGCCATATCAGTTCTGTTATACTCACATACCTTATTTAAACAGTTTTGGAAACTTTGGAGTGTTTTCTGTCCAAATCCAATTATATGCATATCCTAGCTTCCAGGCAGTTTACTTTGGGCACGCTTCTCATCCAGACGTCGAAATACTGCCCCCAAGCCATAAGAAGTTAATGCAGCTGATGGCCAAACCAGATACTGACTGTTACTTTTGATTTTGACCCCCATTTGTTCGGGGACACATTATTCCAGTTCTGTTAGTCACGTCTGTTGAACTTGTTCAGTTTAAGACTCAGTTGTTGAACCTTGTTATGTTCATACAAATATTTACAAATGTTAAGTTTGCTTTCACACTGCCCTTTCCCAACTGGAAAAAAGGAACACCTATGTGAGAATGCTGTTCATTGACTACAGCTCAGCATTCAGCACCATAGCGCCCACAAAGCTCATCGGTAAGCTAAGGACACTGGAACTAAACACCTCCCTCTGCAACTGGATCCTGGACTTCCTGACGGGCCGCCCYCAGGTGGTAAGGGTAGGCTACGCTGATCSTCAACACTGGGTCCCTCAGGGGTGTGTACTTAGTCCCCTCCTGTACTCCTTGTTCACCCACGACCGCGTGGCCAAACATGACTCCAAAACCACCATTAAGTTTGCTGACGACACAACAATGGTAGGCCTGATCACCGACAACGGTAAGACAGTCTATAGGGAGGAGGTCAGAGAACTGGCAGTGTGGTGCCAGGACAACAACCTCTCCCTCAATGTGAGCAAGACAAAGGAGCTGATCGTGGACTACAGGAAAAGGCAGGCCGAACAGGCCCCCATTAACATTGACGGGGCTGTAGCAGAGCGGGTCGAGAGTTTCAAGTTCCTTGGTGTCCACATCACCAGCGAACTATCATGGTCCAAACAAACCAAGACAGTCGTGAAGAGGGCACAACAAAACCTTTTCCCCCTCAGGAGACTGAAAAGATTTGTCATGGGTCTCCAGATCCTCAAAAGGTTATACAGCTGCACCATCGAGAGCATCCTGACCAGTTGCGTCRCCACCTGGTATGGCAACTGCTCGGCATCTGACCGTAAGACGCTACAGAGGGTAGTGCGTACAGCCCAGTACATCACTGTGGCCAAGCTTCCTGCCATCCAGGACCTATATAATAGGCGGTGTCAGARGGAAGCCCATAAAATTGTCAGACTCCAGTCACCCAAGTTATAGACTGTTTTCTCTGCTACCGCACGGCAAGCGGTACCGAAGCTCCAAGTCTGGGACCAAAAGGCTCCTCAACAGCTTCCACCCCCAAGCCATAAGACTGCTGAACAATTAATAAAATTGCCACTGGATTATTTACATTGACTCCCCCCCCACTCCCTTTTGTACACTGCTGCTACTCGCTGTTTAATATCTATCCATAGTTACTTCACTCCTACCAACATGTACAAATTACCTCAACTAACCTGTACCCCCGCACACTGACTCGGTACCGGTACCCCCTTTATTGTTATTCTTATTGTGTTACTTTTTATTATTATGTTTTACTTTAGTCTATTTGGTAAATCTTTTCTTAACTCTTCGTGAACTCTTCGTGAACTGCACTTGTAAGTAAGCATTTCACAGTAAGGTCTACACTTGTTGTATTCGGCGCATGTGACAAATAAAGTTTGATTTGATGAAGTCAATCTCTCCTCCACTTTGAGCCAGGAGAGATTGACATGCATATTATTAATGTTTGCTCTCTGTGTACAGCCAGCCGTGCTGCCCTGTTCTGAGCMAATTGCAATTTCCCTAAATCCCTCTCAGTGGCACCTGACCACTTGACTGAACAGTAGTCCAGTTGCAACAAAGCTAGGCTCTCTAGGACCTGTTAAGAAGACAGAATAGCGCTTTATTATGGACACACTTCTCCCCATCTTAGCTACTGTTGTACATCATCAATATGTTTTGACCATGACAGTTTACAATCCAGGGATACACCAAGCAGTTTAGTCACCTCAACTTGCTCATTTTCCACATTATTCATTACAAGATTTAGCTGAGGTTTAGGGTTTAGTGAATGATTTGTCCCAAATACAATGCTTTTAGTTTCTGAAATATTTAGGACTAACTTATTCCTTGCCACCCACTCTGACACTAACTGCAGTTCTTTGTTAAGTGTTGCAGTCATTTCAGTCGCTGACGTGTATAGTGTTGAGTCATCTGCATACACAGACACACTGGCTTTACTCAAACCCAGTGGCATGTCATTAGTAAAGATTGAAAAMAGTAAGGGCCTGRACAGATTCTACCTGGATTAAGTTGGTTAGGCTTCCATTAAKGGAAAACCCTCTGTGTTYTGTTAGACAGGGTACTCTTTATCCACAATATAGCAGGAAGTGTAAAGCCATAACACATAGRTATTTCCAGCAGCAGACTATGATCGAATATGTCAAAAGCCGCACTGAAGTCTAACAAAAGTGTTGGTCAGTTGTTCTACAACACACAATTCTAAAACTGTCTAGTTTTGTCTCGTCTCGTCTCTCCTCATGTCGGCTGCCAGATCTGAACATGCTTTTGAAAGCCCTTATTTTTGCAGGCGGTTTTATAATCGTGGGCAGACATCAGTCTTTCAGTACTGAATAAAAGTCACAAAATAGTTTATCTACAGCCTCTGTATTAGGGAACATATGACCTGGAGTGCCAGTGTCTGCTCAGTTAACMCACTGTTCCCCGGGCACCGATGACGTGGATGTCGATTAAGGCAGCCCCCCGCACCTCTCTGATTCAGAGGGGTTGGGTTAAATGCGGAAGACACATTTCAGTTGAATGCATTCAGTTGTACAACTGACTGGCTATTTCCCTTATATTATGAAGTATTATAAGCCATCCCAGCTATCGACATTATATTGAGGGCTGGGGGTAAATTTCACAAGTGTTTTCTTTGACATGTCTCTTTAGTAAAATATATAGTAAAATATACATATCTGCAAATTCTATCATTATCCATAAACGTTTTCCAGTTATTTATTCTAATCAATGTGTGTGATTTGTAATTTGAAAAAAATTATACTGAGCTCATCATTGACATTTTCCAAAGTGCCTGTCGAATACCTCTGCAAAAAGGTTTTTGCATGCTAACTCGATCAATAGCTTTTCAGAGGAAAAATGCAAAGTGAACTGTAAACTTCAATTCACAGGCATCATGTTGGATGAAAGTGAATTACAGGCTAAGATAAACCTTGGTGTGCCGTGAAAGATTGCTAAATAAAACATGAAGTTAACCCTCGCTWCATACATCTATATGTCCTGTGTGAACCTCTGGCTGCCTTCGGGCTGATTAACCAGTGTTTTTCAGAGCAAAAAGGATTTTCCCTCCCCTCAGGAGTTTAGCGGTTATTAATGTCAATCTTTTGTCATGGATTAGCCTTTACTCCAGACGTATTCACCCCCTGTGCCGAGCAATAAAATATCAATCAAACTGAGGAGAAGCAGCACACACCACCTCGTCTACGAGACCGCCTCTTGCCTGCAGCCATAGAGCCATTGCACATTGACGTCCCAAACTCMCTGAACTCTTCCCCCCAACAGTGGCAGTTTTTTTGTCACTGTAACCTTGCTATGGTGATTGATGTCTTCTCATACATAGCAAGCTGATATTGTTATCCCTCATCCCAACATCCTCCCGTCCTACCAATCTGCCTCTTATTTAATGTCAAAGTGGCCCAGGCTATATAAACAAGCGCTAGATTGGAGAGGGAAAGGTAGTCTGCTGTACTTTAGTGACAAACATTGATCGCCAGTTTGCGCTGTTCTGTGAAGRGAGTAGTACRCAGCGTTTTACAAGATCTTCAGTTTCTTGGCAATTTCTCTCATGGAATAGCCTTCATTTCTCAGAACAAGAATAGACTGAGAAGTTTCAGAAGAAGGTACTTTGTTTCTGGCCATTTTGAGCCTGTAAWCGAACCCACAAATGCTGACGCTCCAGATACTCAACTAGTCTAAAGATGGCCAGTTTTATTGCTTCTTTWATCAGGACAACAGTTTCAGCTGTGCTAACATGATTGGGTTTTCTAWTGACGAATTAGSCTTTTAAAATGATCAACTTGGATTAGCTAACACAACGTGCCATTGGAACACAGGAGTGATGGTTGCTGATAATTGACCTCTGTAYGCSTATGTAGATATTCCATWAAAAATCTGCTGTTTCCAGCTACAATAGTCATTTACAACATTAACCACRTCTACACTGTATTTCTGATCAATTTGATGTTATTTTAATGGACAAAAAAATWGCTTTTCTTTCAAAAACAAGGAAATTTCTAAGTGACCCCAAACCTTTGAACGGTAGTATAATATTTATATATATATTTGATGAACATTTTTATTTGACCTTATTGCTATTAGCTCATACAAACGCAATGAATAACATATTCACTACATGGAACAACAGATGGTCCCTCCCAAAAAAGATCTGTCATATTTCTGAGAGATATAAAAAGATCAGGAAATATATATTTTTTACATGTATTTAACCTCTTATTATTGTCACTAAACAGTCTCCATATACWCTTCCATACATTTTTTCAACTGGTACCGGGGGACCTTCAGAYGAGTCTTGTGAGGCCTGTTGGCATCCTAGAGCAAAACAACTGACAACCGTGTTCGTGAGAGTCTCACCTTTCCACAGAGGGGTCATACTCGGACGCTACAGACGATTTTGTGAGAAGACCGATTTCGGTATGTCTCATGGTCTGACAAACACAGCTCAAGCTCTGTTACCCTTCACCGCAGATGCAAAGGTGGGACATCGGCAGATGCGGTGGATTGAGATGCATCCAATGCAAAAAAACATTTAAACTGACCGATTTTTATGGGTATTTTTGTATTATGCTAATTGGATTTCCGCGGGGGCGCGGACATCAACTCTAGGGGGTTTGACATGCATCAGGTAATTCATCCACATTAWATAGTTGGACAGAAACCTAGATAGTGACATTCCCCTCTATTAATTTGCTTGAAATATTTATCTAACACAAAAGGATGATGATTCTCTGTKGGGGAACATTTTCGTTTGAGCAATCTTTTTTTCTCTCCAAACGGATAGAAATCGGCACRATACAAATGCTATCTGTTGTATAAACAAGCTTGAATAAAGCTCAGCTAATTTGTGTAGAGCCCAAGAATGATTACAGCATCAAAACCCAAACAAATGAACAATATAATAGAAACGACGATTGGAGACCATTTGTACGTTCAGCTTGCCTCCTCCTTTGCCATTTTTCTGAATTTTCTGCTGTCACGGTGGATTCAGAACACTAGACGGTGGAGAGAAAATTCCAGCTCATCCAATCTGAATTTGAACACTCCCCCCTCTCTCTTCTTCCTCTTCTTCTTCTCTTCTCTTGAGCTGTGGTGGTTCGAGGGATTGGCGTTGTGGGCCACTGGGCCATGTCTGTCTGGTGTTTCGTAGCATGGCAGGATGCTAGSGAGGTATCCATCATTACCTAATGATAGTCAGCAGGGGCATGTCGGTTTCAGCCCGCCACCTGGCCAGGCGCTATGTGAGAAATGGATCTGGTAACACCTCCCATGAAGGGTCGGTCCCTGGATGGGTGACAAGATGCTGCTCAAAGTTGTGTTGGAGGGCCAGTAGGATGCACTCTTTCCTCTGGTCTAAAGTAAGATATCCCAATGCCCCAGGCCAGTGATTGGGGACATTGCCCTGTGTAGAGCGTCGCCTTTCAGATGGGACATTAACCTCTCTGGGATATGGGGGTCGCTAGCGTCCCAAACTGGCCAACATCCAGTGAAAATGCAGAGTGCCAAATTCAAATAAATTACTACAAAAATGTAACTTTCATGAAATCACACATTAAATATACCAAATTAAAGCTACACTTGTTGTGAATCCAGCCAAAGTGTCAGATTTCAAAAATGCTTTACGGCGAAGGCAAATGATGCTATTATCTGAGGATAGCACCCAAGCAAACAAACACAGACCATCATAATTCAACCCTCCAGGCGCGACACAAAACGCAGAAATAAAGATATAGTTCATGCCTTACCTTTGACGAGCTTCTTCTGTTGGCACTCCAATATGTTCCATAAACATCACAAATGGTCCTTTTGYTCGATTAATTCCGTCGATATATATCCAAAATGTCCATTTATTTGGCGCGTTTGATCCAGAAAAACACTGGTTCCAACTCGCGCAACATGACTACAAAAGTTACCTGTAAGCTTTGTCCAAACATTTCAAACTACTTTTGAAATACAACTTTAGGTATTTTTTTTTACGGAAATAATCGATAAAATTGAAGACGGGATGATACCGGAGGAAAACAAAGTGTAGCTAGCTTTCAGGTCACGCGCCTCTAACAAAGAGTACACTTCCCTCGAGCCTCATTCTGAACATGGCTACTTCTTCATTTCTCAAAGGAAAAACCTTAACCAATTTCTAAAGACTGTTGACATCCAGTGGAAGCGATAGGAACTGCAAGAAGGTCCCTCAGAAATCTGGATTCCCAATGAAACCCATTGAAAAGAGAGTGACCTCAATTTTTTTTTATCTGAATGGTTTGTCCTCGGCGTTTCRCCTGCCAAATAAGTTCTGTTATAGTCACAGACATGATTCAAACAGTTTTAGAAACKGAGTGTTTTCAGAGTGTTTTCTATCCGAATCTCCTCATAATATGCATATATTARCTTCTGGGCCTGGGTAGCAGGCAGTTTACTTTGGACACGCTTTTCATCCRGAYGTGAAAATACTGCCACCTATCCCAGAGAAGTTAATGAGGGGAATACGTTTTTAATCCATTTTAGAATAAGGCTGTAACKTAACAAAATTARGGAAAAGTCACGAGGTCTGAATACTTTCCTAAATGCACTGTATGAGCCTTACTCTTGAAATTATGAGATAGGAAAGTAATGGAGCAAATCTCATTTCAATCTCAAATATTTTTTTGCAGCATATATTGCAGTGGTGGGCCGCCGCTACCGAATGCGCTTGGAGGAAACACTGGGTCTATTTTTAGTAACCTGTTGAAATAATCTCCAGTTMATTTTCCTTTTGTTTCATACACGGCTAACRACTACTCCACAAAGCTGAGGTTAAWTAATGTCACCCCAGACTTCAGGAGTAAATATGAAGTAAGKTTGGTACCCAGACCTTTACCTACCCTTATCTTATTCGAGATACAGTATTGACTGCTGTATGTCAAAACCAAGTCAGCACTTTTTTTCTGTTATTAAAATAATTCAATTTCATTATACATCTAACAGTTTTAAAACAATGTGAACAATACTACATGTTTTAATGCAACCACTGTATCTGTGTTGTGTCTGTTTTACAGGAGAGACAGTATTTGTGGTGGAAAAGCACTTGTGTGTGCCCTGAAATGAGTAGAGGGAGTGGAAGAGACACAGAGAAGAGATGAGAGAGAGAGAGGGAAAGAGAGGAGGGGTACAGTTGAGCAGAGGAGAGGGTAAGAAATGGGGACGAGAGTAAAGGGAGGGAGGGAAAGACAAGAGAGAGTAGAGCGAGAGTGGAAGATGATAGAGCAATTAGAGTGAGGGGAGAGCGAGGAAGAGAGTAGAGAGAGGGGGGAAGAGAGGAAGAGAAAGTGCAGAGATGGAGGAAACGGAGAGAGAGAGGGTAAGGTCAGAGAGAGAGAAGAGACACTTGAAGTGAGCAGTGGGGGGGGGGGCAAGGAAAAGTGGTTGGCAATATGTTCACTACAGCCCCCAAAAGCATTTAAGTCCATTTCAGGGAAGCAAAGAATATATATAATAAGGCTTTCACCTGCTAAATAAAATCTGTTAACGTCAATTTAAGACTTTTTTTTTTTATCTAAAGGATAGAGTATCACTGATGGTTTTTTTACTTCTTTAAAGTGAACTGAATTGAGGTGTTTCTCCAGTGTCGTTCGATGTATTTTAATTCAGAGCACCTAACCTGGAAAATGTAAGCATGTGTAAAGTACATACCCRTTCTGCATCTTAAAATATCCTTGATGTTTCTCTTTAATGGATTTATTTTGCAACTAAGTGAAATTAATGTGAAATATGCATGATTTGTGGCGTTTTACCACTTAAATACCCTGTAAACCCCGTTTAAGGGGTGTTGTAAGGTGTTTTTAAATCTTCAATAACACCTTATTTTGCACATAATTAATTTGATAAATTAAGGACAAATTTAGGCACACATAATCCTGGATGCTGATTGGTTAAAACCGCATTCCATCTGGTGTCTATTCCACAAGTTGCCACTGGCTAAATCTATGACTTTGAAATGCCTATACACTCTGTTCCATCTCACTGTGCAATCCACTGTCTCATCAGCCCAGCCAGACAAACTCCACTGTAAAAAGCATCTAGACATTATCTCCCATTTCTTTTAGACTAGCAATTGGTTTTCAATAGCGGAGATCTGTATAAAACTTGAGGTCTGTCTCGCTGACATTTGCARCATTGTTTCATTTTTTWAATTCAATCTCCAGCTGTCCCATAGCAATAAACGTGTAGGGGTCGGGAGTCTGGACAAGATAGGCAGGCAGGCAGCTTTTTTCAGCCAATCGAAATAATCAGCTAGCATAATTTTTTATGGACACACAAAGAAATGCCAATAGAAAACAGGTCAAACGAAACGAAATGCAGATAGTTTGCAGTCTTTCAAGCTTCAGTTTGAAGTGATTGGGCCAGTAGGAGGCACCCTTTCATCTGGTCTAAAATTACCCTGTGTAGGGTGCTGTCTTTCGGATGGGACGTTAACTTCTCTAGGGTATGTGGAACGGTAGCGTCCCACCTCGTCAACAGCCAGTGAAACTGCAGGGCGCCAAATAAAAAAAAACAGAAATCCCATAATTTAAATTCCTCAAACATGCAAGTATTTTACACCATTTTAAAGCTACACTTGTTGTAAATCCAGCCAAAGTGTTCGATTTCCAAAAGGTTTACGACGAAAGCACACCAAACGATTATGTTAGGTATGAGCCAAGTCACAGAAAAAGACAGCCATTTTTCCAGCTAAAGAGAGCAGTAACAAAAAGCAGAAATATAGATAAAATTAATCACTAACCTTTGATGATCTTCATCAGATGACACTCATAGGACTTCATGTTACACAATACATGTATTTGTTGTTCGGTAAAGTTCATATTTATATCCAAAAATCTGAGTTTAGGCAAGACGCTACTGTCTCATTTGGTAAAAAGCCTGAGAWAATGCGGAGCRCCATATTCAAATKAATTACTATGAAAATTACTATAAAATCAAACTTTCATTAAATCACACATGAAAGATACCAAATTAAAGCTACACTGGTTGTGAATCCAGCCAACATGTCAGAATTCAAATAGGCTTTTCGGCGAAAGCATACGATGCTATTATCTGAGKATAGCACAATAGTAAACAAAGCGAGAAGCATATTCCAACCCTGCAGGCGCGACACAAAACGCAGAAATAAAAATATAAATCATGCCTTACCTTTGACGAGCTTCTGCTGTTGGCACTCCAGTATGTCCCATAAACATCACAAATGGTCCTTTTGTTCGATTAATTCCGTCGATATATATCCAAAATGTACATTTATTTGGAGCGTTTGATCCAGAAAAGCACAGGTTCCAACTTGCTCAAACGWGACGACAAAATATCTCAAAGGTTACCTGTAAACTTTGCCCAAAAATGTCAAACTACTTTTGTAATACAACTTTAGGTATTTTTTAACGTTAGTAATCGATAAAATTGAAGACGGGATGATCTGTGTTCAATACAGGATTAAAATGAAATGTAGCATGCCTTCTGCACATGCGCTTCAATCAAACAGGACACCTGGAGTGACTCGACTTCAAGATGGCCSTATTTCTTCATTACACAAAGGAATAACCTCAGCCTATTTCTCAGGACTGTTGACATCCAGTGGAAGCCGTAGGAACTGCAAGCAATTCGCTTAGAAATCTAATTTCCCAATGAAACTCATTGAAAAGACAGTGACCTAAATAAAAAAAAATCTGAATGGTTTGTCCTCGGGGTTTCGCTAAATAAGTTCTGTTTTGCTCACAGACATGATTCAAACAGTTTTAGAAACGTCAGAGTGTTTTCTATCCAAATMTACTAATTATATGCATATCTTATCTTCTGGGGATGAGTAGATGGCAGTTGAATTTGTGTATGCTTTTCATCCAAACATGAAAATGCTGCCTCCTACCCTAGAGAAGTTAAATGGGTGTCCTGACTCTCTGTGGTCACTAAAGGTCCCATGTCCATTATCATAAGAGTAGGGGTGTTAACCCCAGTGTCCAGGCTAAATTTTCAATCTGGYCCTCATAMCATCACGGTCACCTAATCATCCCCAGKTTACAATTGGCTCATTCATCCCCCCTCCTCTCCCCTGTAACTATTTCCCAGGTCGTTGCTGTAAATGATAATGTGTTCTCAGTCAACGTACCTGGTAAAATAAAAAAAGATTGTGTGTTGTTGACTAGCTCCTCTGAACAACAGTGTCCTGACAAGAACACACATTTTCTGTGCCTGGTGAAATCACGCATCATTAGATCATTCTTATTAATGTATCCAAATATATGTAACTTGAAAACAGCTTAAACAAATGCAAATGCAGCTACTTTGCTGTTATTCCCTCAATGCCGCTGTTTCGTCTCGGGTCTGACAACACCCATGCCTATATCCTCCAAACACAGGCTTCTCGGATATTATTACTTAAATTGAATGCATCTCAAAGAGGAGCCAGTCTTTGTGTGGAATGAATCTGATCACACCTCATATGAAGGGCATCATTGTCTATTGCGTGTGAATTGGCAGTGAATAATAAATGAATGGCCTCAAAAACACATTATTAAGGAGTGAATAACATCTGAATCTCCGAGAGGAGCCATTATTTGTGGGGAATGAATCTGGTTCTGGTCACACCTTATATGATGTGCCTTATACATTGTCTGTGACATGTTAATTAGCAGTGAAAAACACCTTAATGAGATGTTTTCAAGCATCCACAGATGGTGGATTGTTTAGGACTGTGTTTAACTCACTTCTCACCAGACCAATCAATCTGATTGATGTGTGGAATAACCCAAACCACCTCATCTTAACACATTGGAATCTTTGTCGGGATACTGTAACTACTATCAGAATCTAGTCAGTCTAATTAATTCTGTCGATAACCCTCCTATTTACTACAACATATTTAATTTTTGGACGGATAAACTAATTTAAACAGATTATTCACGTTTCCTCCTAATTAAAACTTGGCTGATGGCTGTTGCCAGCTTTGAAATRTCTTTAGCAGTGAAAACTTGTTAATTGCTTTAGATCTGTCATGGATTCACAGAGGAGGGATGGGAGGCATGGCCACAAGTATTTTTCTTCCTACTTCGTATTTGGCACAACAAATCCTTGCCGGCACGAGAGACTGAAAGAATGTCTTCATTCTCTTCCATTCTCCTCCTGCCTGTACATCAGTTGACACTGTGCCCCTCCGGAGTCTCCAGCCAGAGCGGTGAAACAAATTGTACATTATCTCGGGCTTAGGGACCCCGTTTAAATAACTTCAGTGGCATCTCCCTTATCTGGAGAGGTAACGTTCACTAAGGCAAGGTGTTACGGTGTGACAGGCAAACRCTGGCAAGTCCTCCTGCTGCGAATGTGACGCACACAGACACAGATGTGCTGCCAATCTCCTTCAGTGCTGTTTGTTGGCGGTGGAGACTTGTTACTGACTCTTTCAATTCAATTTCAAGCGAGTGAAGGGCTACAATGGCATGGATAAATGTGGGGGAAATGAGGGTGAAAGCCTAAAGAGGAGGTAGAAAACTTAGGCTGGTAGAAGATMATTTGTCCCTAACCAAATCTCCAGAAGAAAACGTTTTCTCTTGCCTGCAAAATCCTGCCCTGGACACGTTTTTATCTGGATGTTGGGTTGTGCGTGCCATACCATAGAACTTAGAACGTAGCGTAGAACTTTCAAGAAGGATACGCCGACAGCTCTGCATGTGTGTGCTAAGTGTATGCKAACAGCTGACGTGAAGAAGAGGATGTATTAAGTCATCCATCTTAAAGTTTGGAGGGTKAGAGTGCGAGGGTGAAGGCACAAATGTGGCACTGCCAGTGAACCCACCATGAAAGTGATTAATCGGTCCCGGCCACCAATTCCTGCGAGGCGGCCATCTTAAGATCTCACAACCAGATCCAGGTACATTTGAAAATGGGAAAATCACATTTTCCCCAAGTCATCCTTCTACTCAGTTTATTTCCTAAACTAAATAGCATTTTTTTCCTGGCAATTTTCCCCATCTACAGAACTGAATGACTTGGTCCCTCCTAAGGGGTCAGTGAATCAAGGGGAGAGAAAGAAAATGTAATTTGGTGACAAAAAACAAGGCTCTAGTGTGGAGAGAGAGAAATAGAGAAAGAAGGGGAGGAGAGTGGGCTTTTTGCATCCAGCGGCAGTAATTAAAGGAGGGGGTGCTTAGTCCACCTCTATTTAGGCCAGCTCATGAGACTGGCCACGTTAAATCGTCAATTTGGAGCCATTAGGCCGTGCCACATTCACAAACATGGTAGAAATGATGATGGGGTTACTGGAAAGGAGGGCCCCATCTCTCTCTCTCTCCCTGTCACTCTCCCCCTCTCTCAACCCCCCTCTCTCTTTCTCTCTCTCTCTCCCTCGCTTCCCTTGCTCTCTCTGGGGTCTAACTTGGCTTCGGAGACCAAACATCACTGCTGATGTTGTGAATTAGGCCCGTGTAATGAGTCACGCAGTATTAGCTCCTTTGCCGACCCATTGCAAAAGTGCCAGCTGGTTCCCTCATTTCTGACATCACGGACGACACATCACAAGACCTGGGAGGGTGGTAGGGTGAACTCACTGCACTGGTCAGTATTTTATGTGGAGTTCCCAAGGCCTGTTGCATAGCTGGTGCATACCTCTAAAATGTGTGTGTGGTTGGTGTCACCTCATGCTCATCCAGAGTCTGATGCTGTGTCCCAAATGGGAGCCTATTCCCTATTTAGTGAAAAAAATTGAGAATAGGGTGCCATTTTGGATGTGGCCTAAGACAAGGAACCCAACAGCATGAAAAGGCAGGCAGGCAGTTGAGGACAGATGGCTAACAGTAGCGGCTTGTCTTAGATAATAATGTAAATGTGCTTGTTTATGATATGTTGTGCCAGTGACAGCTGTAGTGTTTGTTGATTTAGCATCACAGACCGAGAGATATTGAAAATGGTCCCCTGTATTGCACCAGTCGGCGCAGAAAGGAGCCCCATGAATTATTCACTGCATTTGGTTTGCTTTCAGTCTCTCTTGGTCAGCGTTTCAAATGGCACCCTATTCGCTATATCGTGTGCTACTTTTGAACAGATCCATTTGGTCCCAGGTCAAAAGTAGTGCACTAAATAGGGAATAGGGTGCCACAAATGAGACTGAAAGCAAACCAAATGCAGGTTGTCAACCTGACATTATTGTCTCCTTGCTGGTCTCATTAGTGGATAGGGAAGAAATAAAAACACAAAGATWATTTTTCTTCCAACATCACAATATAACACAGAGGATCACCACTGATTTGAAACCTGAGACTCCACCTTGTCAATAAACAATTTTTATTTATTTTTTATGTTAAATTAGCGTGGAAACTCAGGGAGGAAATTGCCCCATTATGACTTGATTTTAGAGTACTGATAATGTATAAATRTTGACTGGTACTCCACCATTACATCACCTTCATGAAATGACTTAAAAATGACTTCAAATTTCAATGTGACCATTTATTCTCACTGTATCCGTTCAAGCTGTGGGGGATGTTTCACATTTCGGATCTTCTTCATCTTCAGATTTGAAAATATTTGATAAATGTATTGTGCAGATTTTGGTCAAGGKGAAGGTTGTTGTAGCCTGTACTTTATTTACTCTTTCACTTTTTAAACTATTCTTGAAGTTACTTAAAAGTATATACAGTGAGCTCYAAAAGTATTGGGACAGTGATCATTATAAAAAAAAAATGTGGCTCTCTACTCCAGCTCTTTGRATTACAAATTATACAATGACTATGAAGTTAAAGTGCAGACTGTCAGCATTAATTTGAGGGTATTTTCATTGATATCGGGTGAACTGTTAAGAAATTACATCACTTTATGTACATAGTCCTCCTGAAAGAGCTTCAAGTTCCTTGGTGTCCACATCACCAACAAACTAGAATGGTCCAAACACACCAAGACAGTCGTGAAGAGGTTTTCCTGAGGGCCTATTCCCCCTCAGGAAACTAAAAAGATTTGGCATGGGTCCTGAGATCCTCAAAAGGTTCTACAGCTGCAACATCGAGAGCATCCTGACTGGTTGCATCGCTGCCTGGTACGGCAATTGCTCGGCCTCCGACCGCAAGGCACTACAGAGGGTAGTGCGTACGGCCCAGTATATCACTGGGGCTAAGCTGCCTGCCATCCAGGACCTCTACATTGTCAAATACACCAGCCAYCCCAGTCATAGAYTGTTCTCTCTACTACCGCGTGGCAAGCGGTACCGGAGTGCCAAGTCTAGGACAAAAAGGCTTCTGAACAGTTTTTACCCCCAAGCCATAAGACTCCTGAACAGGTAATCAAATGAAAACCCGGACTATTTGCATTGTGTGCCCCCTCCCAACCCCTCTTTTACGCTACTGCTACTCTCTGTCCATCATATATACATAGTCACTTTAACCGTATCTACATGTACATACTACCTCAATCAGCCTGACTAACCGGTGTCTGTATGTAGCCTCGCTACTGTATATAGCCTCGCTACTGTTATTTTTCACTGTCTTTTTACTGTTGTTTTTATTTCTTTACTTACCTATTGTTCACCTGATACCTTTTTTGCACTATTGGTTAGAGCCTGTAAGTACGCATTCCACTGTAAGGTCTACACCTGTTGTATTCGGTGCACGTGACAAATAAACTTTGATTTGATTAGTCCTCCCATTTTAGGACTATGTATTCACTTATATGTGTATTAAAGTAGTCAAAAGTTTAGTATTTGGTCCCATATTTCTAGCATGCAATGATTACATCAAGCTTGAGACTACWACATTTTTGGATGCATTTGCTGTTAGTTTTGGTTGTGTTTAATATTATTTTGTGCCCAATAGAAATGAATGACAAATAATGTATTGTGTCGTTTTGGAGTCACTTTTATTGTAAATAAGAATAGAATATGTYTTTAATTACTTGTACATTAATGTTGATGCTACCATAATTATGCATAGTCCTGAATGAATCATGAATAATGATGAGTGAGAAAGTTACAGATGCACAAATATCATAGAACCAAGGAATGCTRACCTCTCACCATTTTTGGGGGGTTATGATATTTGTACGTCTGTAAATGCAATGCTCAATGCTTGAAATTGCRCGATGCCACTGGGCTTCCACCATTATAAAGTAGTTAACTGGGTGGGGATTCCTATGAGTTGGGAGCAATCAGCMAATGAAGAAGTGCAAGGTAGCCTCAATGGCGCTGCCCATGCTGTCACAAACGCTATAATGGCACAGATCGAAAGATGAGTCCTCTATCTATATCTATGGCCTGTTGTATCCTCCCTCTCATTGGTTATAATGGTCCCATGTGATCTCGCCTTCTACCGGCTGCCTTTCATCTTTGAGGACMTGTATTACCATTGTTACAGCGGTCACTTGACTATCTTGTCAATATAATGGACAATCTTTGGCTCTACCAGTCTCATTGTAACTGTGCTGAACAAAGATGGCTGACAAAAGTGAAAGCAATTGCCAAGGCTCTAATCAGTCCTCCCCCAGCTGTGAGGGATGAGTRWTGAGCAAAGAGGCCAAGTCATGCCCTAATGAAGTCAGCTAGCTCTCTCAAACTCCATCTCCATCACACACTCTTTCTCTAACTCCCCTGCTGCTGCCAACGTGCCGTATAAGGCATTTGTCTGCATGTAGAGAGCTATACCTCTCCTAATTTACCCCTGGGAGGGAAGAAGAACGGATGACGCTAATGAAGTGAAAGCAGCGAAGGCAGTAGTGGTGATAGAAGGCCGCGGTGGTGATGYCCAATGTCTAAGTATTGCATTGAAGTGGTGGTGATGACAATAGGCCTTATTTTGTATCTGTTTCATGTAATATGTTACATATGAAGTGTATGGAAGTGCATATTGAGCATGTTAAGGGGTGACAGAGAGATCATTGACAGATGCTGCTCTCTCTCTCCCCTTCTCTCCCTTAATCTCTTTCTGCCAAGCACTCAGGATGTGCCAGCTGCATGTTGCCTTTGATTTAGGCGTGCCCCAGATCTGCTCTCTAATGAGCTGAGTGTTTAATCAATAATTCCCTGGAGTTTGAATACAAATCTAGGGTGATCAGAGCTGGTTTCACACAAGAATGTAAGTGTCATTAACGTGCTGGGATTCGGCGAAACTCTCCCCAACCAGCTACCCTCTTTCCTTCGGTCTTTCTTTCTGCCTTTCTTTCATTCTTTCTTTCTTTTCATCTTTCTCTTGCATGAAAGGAGGCAGACTCTCTGGTTTCTGCTTCCTCTTTTGCCTCTGAGTAATCGCTCACCTGTGAGAAGTGTCAGACCACACAAAGCAGTAGCAGGGGTGAGGATGATGATGTATAGCCCCTATGCAATGCAGTCTAAGTGATTTCCTACCACTGAATGTGYATTTGAAATGTAGGCTACTTGTTCATGATGATGTACAATATTTGGATTTGTGACTACGTTGAATTTATATACTTCAGCCCCCATGCTGCTTTGAAATTAAGTGTATTTTATTCTACAGTGCCTTCAGAAAGTATTCATACCCTTTGACTTATTCCACATGTTGTTGTGTTACAGCCTGATTTCAAAATGCATTAAATATTTTTTCACATTTTTCTTTTAGAAATTCTTACAAGCTCTGTCAAGTTGGTTCTTGATCTTGCCATAGATGTTCAAGTCAATTTAAGTCAACACTGTAAGTAGGCCACTCAGGAACATTTAATGTCGTCTTGGTAAGCAAATCTAGTGTATATTTGGCCTTGTGTTTTAGGTTATTGTCCTGCTGAAAGGTGAATTTGTCTCCCAGTGTCTGTTGGAAAGCAAACAACCATGTTTTCCTCTAGGATTTTGCCTGTGCTTAGCTCTATTCCATTTATTTTTATCCTAAAAAACTTGCAGATGACAAGCATACCCATAAMATGATGCAGCACCACCATTTTTGAAAATATGAAGAGTGGTACTCAGTGATGTGCTGTGTTGGATTTGACCCAAACATAATGCTTTGTATTCAGGACATAAAATATGTTTTTTGCCACATTTGTTTTCAGTTTTACTTCCGTGCCTTATTTGTATTCTGTACAGGCTTCCTTCTTTTCACTCTTATGAAAGTTAGTATGTTGGAGTAACTACAATCTTGTTGATCCATTCTCACTTTTCTCCTATCACAGCCATTTAACTCTGTAACTGTTCTGAAGTCAAAATGTACCTCAAATTGAAATCTTTGAACGATTTCCTTCTCTCCTGCAACTGAGTTAGGAAGGACGCCTGTATATGTGCAGTGACTGGGTGTATTGATACACCATCCAAATTGTAATTAATAACTTCACCATCCTCAAAGGGATATTAAATGTCTGCTTTTTTTTTTACCCATCTACCAATATGTGCACTTCTTTGCGATGAATTGGAAAACCTCCCTGGTCTTTGTGGTTGAATCTGTGTTAGAAATTCAGTGCTCGRCTGAGGGACCTTACAGATAATTGTACGTGTGGGGTACAGAGATTAGGTAGTCGTTCAAAAATCATCTTAAACACGATTATTGCATGCAACTTATTATGTGACTTGTTATGCACATTTTTACTCCTGAACTTATTTTAACTTGCCATAACAAAGGGGTTGAATACACAACAAAATGTGAAAAAAGTCAAGCGGTGTCAATACTTTCCGAAGGCACTGTACGTTTTCTTCCCGGACTGAAACATCAGAAGTGTTACCCTGAGTTGGCATACAATGTCATAGCAGAGCCTGTTAAAGGGATAGTTCATCGAAATTGCAAAACAACATATTGATTGCCTTTTACMCTTGCATTGGTTTTGGGCCAAACATGCTGAAGATTTAGCATTTAGAGACAGTGGCAAAACCTAAGCATGGATTGCTGTTTTACCATGTCTATAAACTGCTTACAGGGCAAAGAAACCAATATGTAATTTGTTGTTTGGATGAACCACTATTGTAAGTCTTTAACTGCTCTACAACAGTACACATCTAATAGAAAGTAATGCAAATCAAATAAATGCATCTTTATGGTACTCCACAGTTCCCCCTGATGACCCTGTGATTGTTGGAGCGCCTGTGGTGAGCCTAAGGGCCGGCGACCCCCTCAACCTGACGTGCCACGCCGACAACGCCAAGCCTGCCGCCTCCATCATCTGGATCCGCAACGGGCAGGTCCTGAATGGCGCCATGTACTCTAAGGTAAGGATGTGGGCGTAACTTCCACTAGGGATGGGGCAGGACATGTCCCCTCCCATTCTAAAATTGCAGTTTTATAATTTCACTGTAGCTACGGATCTAGACTGGGTATGGTTTGGGCTAGTTTTGATTGATCTCTGTGCTGACCTGACTCTTTCAACAGGACATCGCTATTTGTACATATTGAAACAAATTCAACATCTTAACCATTACACCAAGAGATTCAAGCGGACTTATTAAGGTTGCTACAATGTCCCCTTCCTACGGAAAGAGCGCCCATCACTTTTCTATCTGCAGTCGCTCATACCCAGACTTTGATGGCATCACAGTAACATCATCCCACTTYTGACACCAATGTATAGAATTCAGGGGGTTGCACTGACCAGAACTCCAGTGAATGTCAACCTGACACCATAGCTGTTACGCCAAGAGATCCAAACCTCTTTGCTACATGTACTGTATGTACTGTAGGTACTGTATTTATTAATGGATACATTCAATACATACTAATAAAACTGTTATTATAACTCTATACAAGACAGGAATCTAGATAAGTTGCACTCACTAAAACGTTTTAAAGATGCATGCACTGAAATTGAGTTTACATAAATAAATTGATTGTGCACCTGAAATGTGTCTTTTGGACCTTGATAAGAGGTGTGCTCTCTCTTCCCTCACTTGGAGGAATCCTTCCCACTCTTCCTCTCTTCTCCTCTGTTTACTCATCCTTTCCTCGAAGTGTCCTGAAAAAGGCCTCGCTCTGTCAGTTTAATGGCAGCTGAGATTTTTTATTTGAWTCACGGGGCAAGATGGACGTTTTGCTTTAAACATGACAAAAAAGAGAAAGCATTCCAACACTCTACATTATGGATGTGTTCATGGGCAATTTGTTCACTTTGTCAGCCCTGAGTAGGAAACTGAGAAAGTGAGAGGCCGCGTTTAATCTTGCAGTGTGATCTTGCTCGTTCTGGGGTGAGTCTAACCCACACAAACTGACTGGAGGGCGCTCCCTTCACTCATTGTAAGCCCATGAATTAGACACAGGCAAGCCACTTAGACGTATTTATTTCTATATCAGCGCTCTCCTTCCTGATTAATTAAATGTCTCAAAGCTTGAGAAATGTTTTTGGCGTTTTGAAAAAAAGAGACGACTATTTTGGGAAAATAATTATATTGGGATCTTGATGGTTAATAACTGACACGGAGAGTGTATAGCTACTTTGTTAGTACTTAGTATCAGCATCTGTATAGAACATTCGAAATGTGTCACATTTGATAATGATTGCATCATATTGAGTACACGTCACATTGTTAGGATGTCAAGTCTTTTTGATTCATCTGAATCTGTTAACAGCTCCATTTTAGACGCATCAGGATAAATCATTTTGGAGACAGAGATGAAGGATGAAGCTGGGTTTTGGAAAAACACACTTTGAGTCAGATCATGACTTGGCTTGGCATATCAAGGCATGCAAATGGAGGCAAACGATAGAGAGACGACTGATTCCATCTGTCCAGTATGACATCAGAAATCTGCAAGATATGTACAACTAAACTCTATAATATGTAATTACAAATATGTTACTACCACGTTATTACTATGTAATTCAGGGCAAGCCATTCTTGAGATTCATGAGGTCATACAGTTTGTWTATATTGCATGATGTACTGTAAATCGATTGCTACCCACCTACTGTATTACTTGCAATGGCAGTGATGTGTGCTTGCCTTATTTGATGTGATGTGTGCTTGCCTAGTTGCTCTAGTCACTTTGGATAAAGATGCTAAATGAACACAGTGTAAATGTCATTTAAATAAGACATCTTGTGATGATAATAGGGACCTCTGGTCTTGCATTGTTTCCTCAGACACTGTTGCGGGACGAGCGAAGGGAGAGTACAGTCAGCTCACTCTACCTCTCTGCCTCCAACATCGAGACAGGCCAACAAATCACCTGTCGGGCCTCAAACAAGGCCTTGCCCAATGGGAAAGATGCCATTGTCACCATCGATATCCAACGTGAGTACAGCGCCCTATATCTCACACTAGCTCACACTAAACTCATCCATTGGTATATCTCTTTGAACAATCAAACACTGTCTTTATCCTATTTCTACTGCAGAATTCTACCCCTAACATTGCACATGCTAACCCAACATCTCCAATATTAGTCTTTTGGAGGGTCCAAGGCTGGGTTTTGACAAACACTGTCGAAATGTGAATTCTATTAATTGCAGCACTTCCCATTCAAAGAATAATTCACATATTTGATATTGTCTGGGAGCACAATGGAAGAGATAATGTGTTTGATGTCGTGGTCTCAGCCAATGAAAATCAATGTTAGTGTTTGCTATTTGATTCTTCCTGTGTGTGCGGCCATTGTGTGCACTTCTCTTTCTTTCTTTCTTTCTTTCTTGTGCTCAACCTGCCACTAATCATTTATACAAAAATACTATCAAAAGAGATTCCTTCCGAATAGTGAAGGAACAAAATGCAATTGTCAGAAGGTATTATTTGATTACTAAAACCATTTGCCATAAGTTTTGATTTTGAACAAAGGGCTTTTGCATCCCTCACAGCTCATTCAAAGCTATTAAGTTTGACTAATAAAACTGAAATACTATTCAAGGATTCATTACGTTTGACAGCTCCATTCTTCCTCATCGTGCATTCTTTTTATTTTTGTGTCTCATYCAAAAGGAATCCTCTCCCCAAGCCTTGACACGGGGAGAGACAGAAACAAGAGCGCTAACTGACTAGCTGTTGTTGTGTGTACTGCCAGAGAGGGGCCTAATMGTTTTGTCATGAAAAACAATGGCACATTTTTCCCTCGCGGCAAATCAACTGCTGTATAAAAACAAATGTTTGATTCAGCTCTAGCTCTTTCTGTTTGGGTAACCTTGAGTTTGCCTGAAATAAAAGATATACCTAGCAGGCAGCAGCAGCAACACTGGAGCAATAGTGATGCCGTTTGTGCTCGAATCGATTTGGGTAATAAGGTGAATCTGATACCGATCGTAAGCGGAGCTCGTTTGATAGGAATGAACTGCAACAATGCAGAGTTGAGGACAGGACTCTCCCCAATACACCAATAGTGGTGGAAGAACAAAGCCCCCCAAGAGTAACACACTCTATTGGCATGGCAAAGCTGTAGGAATCAATTCTCCTCAGGATGGAAATGTGAGAGATGACGACCCCCCCACCCCCCCGCCATAACAGACTGAGAAGAGCTTGAGCGATGGGTCTGCCTTTAGCACTCAGCATTAACCTTACTGATTTCCAATTGGGCATTTGCGTGGGCCCACCTAAATGTGTCTCTTGTTTCACTTTGCATGCGCATTCAGCAGCAAAGGGAGGGGTGGGGGGGGTAAAATAAAACACAAGGAAGCAATTTAGAAAAGTGGAAAGCCAGACATAAGCCACTAGCCACAGGCTCCCCTGTTACCGAGGGTGGGGGAATGGAAACAGGTGTTGGATGAATAAGTGATGACAGCGCGTGGCGAGGAGAAGAGGCCACGAGGCTCGTAGGGGTCCTCAGGGGGGCGCTGACTGCCACAAGGGGCGCCCTACTGTCACAGTAGCTAGTTAATATTRATGAGAGGCAGCTGGTTTGGGTGACGGTGGCGGGCGGTGTGGAAAGAAGCACACACACAAACACATGCCCCATAATGCATTGGGCAGAGGGCAGACAAACATGGGGGAGGAGGGTTAGCTTGGGACACGGGGCCCGTCTAGTTGGCGATTCCTAGCTCTCTGTCTATGTGAATGTGTTCCTGACCACCTGAATATCTGTGGTGATCCACTATGCAGTAGAAATGAGCACTGTAGAGTTTTATGTCTCATGGGTTTCATGACCACATCTTTATAACAATTCAATATTGATGAGATGGTAGACCATGTATCTAGAATGCAATCATCTCAGCACACACAACTCCCATGATGCTCTTCGGCACAACCCCAATACACACCCCCTCCCGACCTACTTATATTGTCCCCATTATGAACCACAATTATGAACAAACTTACAAGCAAGTATCTTGGTGCCCGTCTATCTCTCGTAGGGTAACGGTGGTCAACGTGACTCTCAATAACAATGTCTTTAGACTGTGGTGAAGGCATTTGAGTAGCCTGTGTCACAGTCTCGTCACATCCTTGAGTGGGTGCGGCTGATTCAGTGTCCTGAGAACGTGCCTGTGAGCCACTACTGGGTCAAGGTGTCACCCAGTAACAGTTCTGGACCAGACAGGACTGGCGGTTCTTTCGGTGTGGCTTTACTCAACAGTAATGGATCTGTGTGCCTTTTTCAGATGACATTCTATGCAGTCTTAACAGTGTAGGACACAGTCTGAGCAATGTCTGTAGCAGCAAACCACTTTGGTCCATTGAGGTAGTTCCTGGCTAAGACAATTTCTCTTGGATTGAAAGGGCTGTCCTTTGCTCTCAGTTCACAACATTTGACTTGACTCTCCTATTGACGTTCCAATGTCTCTTTTGTGTTCGGAGGTTTGAGAAGGTCAAAGCTGTTGTGGAGATCTCTCTTCATGAGTAATGAGGAATGTTCTTGTATTTGTATTTGTATTTATTATGGCTCCCCAGCTACTCTTCCTGGGGTCCAGCAAAATTAAGGCAGTTTATACAATTTTAAAAACATTACAATACATTCACAGATTTCACAACTCACTGTGTGCCCTCAGGCCCCTACTCCACCACTACCACATATCTACAGTATAAAATCCATGTAGGATAGAAGGACGCTGTTCAAGCGTTGGTGCAGTATCCCTTGACCCTGAGACGCTTTCAATGCATGTTTCATCGTCTGTACCAGGGCTTGGAACCAGTTCAGGGAACAGAACCGAAAACCGGGAAAAAAATGACATTTTTCAAGGAACAGAAACGGAACCTGGAACAAAAGTGATCCATACTGTTCCGGAACAGAAGCGTTATTTTAAAAACAGGGGAACCAGTTAATAACCAGTTATTTTACATTCCAGGCATTTTTTTCCAGTCCCACAACAAAATGCAAAGCCTTCACTCTGTCACTCAGAAACATATTCCAGTGTCTGCCTGCAAGCTCAAATTCTTTGCCTGTGCATTTATAGGGTCCCCCCCCCTCCGGAGCATAGGCTTCTGACTATACTGACGTTACATTGGCACTTGATTCAGAAGATAGGGAGAGAGATTTTTAATTAGCTAGAGATGAGATGAGGGCAGTGGGAAGGTAGGCCCCTAAATGTCATGTAATCTAAGAAATAAGGTGAGTAGGCAGCCAGTAAATTGCTATTAACTTTAGTGAACTATTAACAGAATATATTTACAAAAKAATACATATAGGAGCAGTCAGCATAATACATCAGGATGCACAACTGCAATGCGTTTTAACTACTAGAGTTTCCTCAAGAAGCGTTGAGCTAGAGACGAATGGATAAACTTTTTCAATGCTAGTTAAGATTACTATAGGCCTAGTTATCAACATTTCACGTTGGATTTATTAATTTCAAAAACGTAAGACGTGTTTTTAATTCTGGTACAGCTCTACACACACAAGCTTGTTAGCTAGCTAGTTCAAGCACATTCAAAGTTACTCCATAGAAGCCGCTCCTCCTAGGTATAATTCTGTGGACCTAATTCATATAAYGCCTGTCATAAAAAGATGCCCAGCGCTTCAAGCCTCCTCCTCAAMCATCTCTCGCTCTTTCCCCACCTGCAAAATTTCAGTTGCATCTTGCTCCATAGTCTTTGTCTGTGCATCATGCATGTATACAACTAGCTTGCCTGCTCTTTCTGCACTGACTGATGAAGTAATTTAATTAGCTAAATGTAAAAAACTTGATTTCACAGGTTAAAAAAGGAAAAAAGGCCTCCCGAGGGGTGCAGCGGTCTAAGGCACTGCATCGCAGTGCTAGCTGCGCATCTACAGATCCTGGTTCAATACCAGGCTGTGTGGATCTGTTCAGAACTAAACAATTGCAAAATAATTTCCAACTCCTGGTTTGTACAAACTTTTCTTCCAACCTATTGGTTGATGGATGATACGGTGCAGACCTGATGTGCTATACACCAATCACCGGGAGGAAAGTGGCCATTCGTAGGAGTGGCGATCCGATGGTTACTGAAAATCTTCTTTTGGCTGATATGCCCTCAATTTTCATTTTGGAACAGATTGTTAGTTAACCATTAATGAAGCAAAGACATGATTTAATTAGTGCCAGAGAAACCAAGATGGCGGACGGAACACAGCAATGTAGATAACCTCAAGATTAAAACGTAATATTCAATATCGGTAAATTAGACTAAATATTWGCACTTCATAATCTGGTGGGTAAAAACCTTTAATCTGGATAACAACACAAAACAAATCATAAAACTAGAGAAATGTATCAACAAATATTACGAAAACAAGCAACACCCAAACATGACGGAGAGTAACACAGGGGAACCTATCGGCAAAACAAAAATGTGACTCTTCTACAGACACAGACAATTTAATCTTTTCACCACCGGGAATGGTAAAGGTCGAAACCGATCTGTTAAAATCAATAAATGACAAACTGTGCATACTTGAACTAGTCAGCAAATATATAAAAGAGTTTAAGGCAAGCCTCAAGATGAGTGACGAAAAAGCTGCGACATTGGAGAAAGACACAAACAAGTTAAAAGGGACAGTCAATAAGATTGAAACCGAAGTYAATGAACTTAAAAAGGAGAACATCGTTCTGAGAGAAGACTTRCTTGACATACAGACTAGATCCATGAGAGAGAATCTGGTAGTTACAGGTATCCAAGAGAAAGAAGGAGAAGTTCCTGAATGTGTAGTTAGAGTTCCTCCTTACAGCGCTTCAGATCCCACACGAAGCTATCGACAAAATCCAAGACGAACATATACACCGCWTCGGACAGAGAGAGCARAGGTATGAACGCCCAGTAGTTGACAAATTTGCTTCCTTTAAAGATAAAACAATGGTTAAAAGCCTGGGTAAAAGACTTGCTGGCACGAAAATAAGCATGAATGACCAGTTCCCGAAGGAAGTTCTGTATCCAATTTACAAGGAAAATAGATTGAAAGGGAAACGCATAGCTCTCGTAGTCGATAAACTGTATTTTGATAACCAATTGTTCAGAGACAGAAAGACTACTCYATGGCTATTCTAAAAATTACAAAGTTCTCATAGAGGAGGCAAATAATGAAAGACACCAATACTATCGCTTTTCTATCTATCTTCAAATATAACTAATTGGAACACAARAGCACTAATTCAACATGGTGGAGATGAAAACAGCAGACAGAGGGCACAGTGTGTGGGTATGGGTGGATGTATTGAGATGGATGGGGTGGTGTGTGTTTTTTGGTGTTTGGTAAAGGGTGGCATTAACTTCTCTGGGATATGTGGGACAGTAGCGTCCCACTTGGCCAAAAGCCAGAAAAAATGTAGTGCGCCAAATTCAAATATATTACTATAAAAAATCTATATTTCATGAAATCACACATGAAAGACACCAAATTAAAGCTACACATGTTGTGAATCCAGCCAACATGTCTGATTTCAAAAAGGATTTACGGAGAAAGCACACCAAACAATTATGTTAGCTCAGTACATAGCCACAGAAAAACCCAGCCATTTTCCCAGTAAAAGATAATAGTCACAAAAAGCAGAAATAGAGATAAAATGAATCACTAACCTTTGATGATCTTCATCAGATGACACTCATAGGACATCATGTTACACAATACATTTATGTTTTGTTCGATTAACGTGCATTTTATATCCACAAATCTCGTTTACATTGGCGCCAGTGTTCAGAAATGCCTCCAATATCCGGCAGAAATTGCAGAGAGCCCACGTCAAATAACAGAATAAGTCATAATAGAAACTTATGAAAGATACATGTGTACATATAATAAAGATACCACTTGTTCTTAAAATGCAACTGCTGTGTCAGATAAAAAAAAAACTTTACGTAAAAAGCACACCATTGCAAAAATCAAACATAACAACATTCTCCGCCATGTTGGAGTCAACAAAATACGGAAATATAATTCACTAATATTCCCTTACCTTTGATCATCTTCATCAGAATGCACTCCCAGGAACCCTACCTGAAGTTCCACAATAAATCTGTTTTTGTTCGATAATGTTCATTACTTATGTCTAAGTAGCTACTTTTGCTAGCATGTTTATTGCACATGTCCCAACGCTCGGCAAAATGCAGCGAACCTCGACGAAAACTTCAAAAAATTATATAACAGGTCGAATAAACTGGTTCAAACTTAGAAGAGAATCAATCTTCAGGATGTTGTTATCTATATATCAATAACTTTCCAACCGGAGCATTCCTTCATGTCTGTAGAATGTATGAAACGCAAGAGCGATATCATGAGGGAGCGCACCAGGAACTGGCATTCTGCCATACCAATGACTGAAACACCTCCCATCTTGCCCCACATCACACTAGAGCTTCATTCCTACGTTCTACAGCACGAATGTTGACATCCAGTGGAAGGGTAGGACAGTCTGCAAACAATCCATATCTTAAAGGGAATTTGAATCGGCGATGAGTTGAAACATTGACCAGTCTCAGAATTCTCAACATGTTCTCACATTTTTCTCCATATTGAGTTCTTTTACTCACAGCATTCATCAAACAGTTGTTAGAAACTTCAGGAGTGTTTAGATCCGCATAGTAATAATTAATTGCATATATTAGCAATCTGACCAGATTAGAGCCAGTTCACTATGGGCACGCAATCATCCAAAAGTGAAAATGCTGCCCCCTATCATAAAGAAGTTGTTAAGTGAGTAAGAAAGGAAATGGTTGCATATCCCAGAACCAATGTATGTCTGTGAGCAGGGGTTGTGAGAGAGCTTTMRATTTTGTGCAGATGAGGAATATTCATTTTGTAATGAATTATACATCTTGTTTATTTATTCTCCTATCATGGTGGAACTGCATTTTAAAATAAATKATGCATCTAATTTATTTACTGTCCTACTGTATCATGGGGAACTATTTAAAAAAAAAAWATACATYTAATTTATTTATTTATGATCCTATATTGATGGAACGGTACACCACCCTATACCCTAGACACCCACCTGAACGACGCAGACGCTAATGAGAAGTCCCTATCTGTTTTATGGGCCTGCTGTAAGCGGCCTGTATGCAGCCAAAATGCCGTCAGAGACCTTCTAGAGCAGCACCGCCCCCTCAAGATTCTGAACCTGCCTGGCAGGGTTGGTCCTACAAACCAGAGCCCCCTGATGGGAGAGCATAATATACAAGGAAATTCTCAAAGCTGCTAATGAGAACCTTGATGACCTTGTACCTAGCCGGTGGGGATTCCGTTAGGGTGCCCCCAGGCAGTGGCAGTGCTGGCAACACTAGCTGCAGTAACCCATGTGGAGATGGTCACACTTGGACATTCAGAGAGGGGGCATCTTATTGTGGCCCCGGTGGCACAAAATCAAAGGTTTGACTGCACAGAGATGCTTGGGAATATGGTCACAACGGGGAACCATGTGTGGGTGTTTCAGGGAAAGGGGGTATATCTGACCTCCATCACCTAGGACGTGACAATGGTTAATCAAATCTCCCCATTTCTGCCCATTTTTTTTGCTCAGTTTTGCAGGCCTTCTCATACTGCTGCAACTGTATATGCATTCATTAATCAAGACCTTTCTTGAGTTGGGCTCTGGAATGGTGCAACTGTTGAGAATCTGAGTCTACAGTTGTTGTGGGGGAAAGGGGTTGAGGGGTTGAATTCAAGCCATTTTTCATTTCTCAATAGACTCCTGATGGTCACTCACTTCAATATTTTCCTCAACCATAGCAATATTTTCCTTAGTCATGTGCACTTCTTTCACTTCACTCACTGACGTTTCATCCTCAAGTTCGCTCATTTAGCAGTTTTTATTTCCAAAGTTTGYCTTSACAGTTGAATAAATGTCCTTTCCTTTACACATTGTATATTCTTCCCTTTTTAATCACATTGTTTTCCCGCTCCAACGTCCGTCTCAAATCATTTTCTGCCATCCATGACTATGCAAACTCTCTCTCTCTTAGCTAGCTCGACTATGTACTTGCCTCTGCTAGCAATACACTGTGCTAACATTAGCCTAGACTGTATCATGGAAAATACGTTTCAGATTTGTAAAAACGTACTTCTTAAGACAGAATAGATCTTGTAGGTTCAGACTTACTCGTTGCATATCTTTTGTTATATCTCATGGGTTTCATTACTATGTCTTTATTACAATTCAATAATGAYGAGATGGGAGACAGGAATCATATCAACCATTTATCTAGAACGTGATCATCTCAATACACACAACTCCCATGATGCTTTGAGACACAAACCCAATACATTAGTGATGGACATTCCAAGTCTTTTCAGTGAGTCTTTCATTTGGCTTTATTTGCCATAGAACCACAAAAAAAAACTTCAATATGAAGCCCAAAAGTTAGGCTACCATTATGTCAGATTGTGAAATGCACGTTTAAATACAATTTTGCTTGGCCAAATTATTAGATCGACAGCCAAAATATATATATTTTGTACGCAATGAAAAAATTGRCATGGACCAGATTGACACTCTCCACTATTTATTGTACCAGTGAGGATTCACCCTCTTCAGATAATTATTTTTTTTATCTGCAAAAAAAYATTGTTTTGAGCTCAAAATGCAGTAGTAGCAGTATGCAAATCAGGAAGCCAAATGAACAGCTCTTTCACCGATGTGCTTCAGTTTCTGACGTTCACCAAAAAGATCTGTTCAAACAGAGACCTTCGTTCGCGAAYGACCCATCAATACAATACACAACAATAAGCAGGGGAATTTTTAAATGTATTTTCCAGCCCGCTGTTTACCAGGTATATATCAATTCATAGTTGCATTGTAATTACACTTCCGCTTCTTTGGTACACAAGAAGCTACCAATTGTGTTATTTGAAGTAAGTACGAAAAAGTATCCGTTGTTACCACATAKTTTTTGTTGTTATTACCATGTAACCAACAGTAAGCAGCAGCTGAACCCTCTCTCCTCTGTAGGGAGACAAACAAATGAACAGGGGGGTTTATTGCATCCAATCATCTCCTTGCCTTGCTTATTAGCGAAGTAATGTGTCTAATCGGTGGGCAGCTAATGGGCTGTACCTGAGCATGCATCCTTTCAATGTCATTATTTGTTCTGGCACCCACCCTAATACAATAATGAATTAAAACATGAMATTAAAACCCTTGTAGAAACAACCGTCACTATCAAAGTGGCCTTTAATCACATTGTTTGATTTTAGTCTACTACAAATACCGTCTTATTAATACATGCACAGTGGTATCAGTACTACTGTATACAGTGTCCATATTAGGACAGTACGTCCTGCTGAGATTGAGGCTGTCCAATTATGGACCTTGCTGTACCGGTAAAGTGCATAAACAACAGGTACACTCCCCATATCGAACACATACAGTTTGTATAGTTGAAGTCGGAAGTCAACATACACTTAGGTTGGAGTCATCAAAACTCGTTTTTCAACCAYTCCACACATTTCTTGTTAAACAAACTATAGTTTTGACAAGTCGGTTAGGACATCTACTTTGTGCATGACACAAGTAATTTTTCAAACAATTGTTTACACAGATTATTTCATTTATAATTCACTGTATCACAATTCCAGTGGGTCAGAAGTTCAAATACACTAAGTTGACTGTGCCTTTAAACAGCTTGGACAATTCCAGAAAATGATGTCATGGCTTTAGAAGCTTCTGATAGGCTAATTGACAATTTGAGTCAATTGGAGGTGTACCTGTGGATGTATTTCAAGGCCTACCTTCAAACTCAAAAGAAATTAGCCAAGAATTGTAGACCTCAGCAACTCTGGTTCATCCTTGGGAGCAATTTCCAAATGCCTGAAGGTACCACGTTCATCTGTACAAACGATAGTATGCAAGTATAAACACCATTGGGACCGCACAGCCGTCATACCGCTCAGGAAAGAAACGCGTTCTGTCTCCTAGAGATGAATGTACTTTGGTGCGAATAGTGCAAATCAATCCCAGAACAACAGCAAAGGACCTAGTGATGATGCTGGAGGAAAACAGTTACAAAAGTATCTACAGTATATCCACAGTAAAACGAGTCCCATATCGACATAACCTGAAAGGCCGCTCAGCAAGGAAGAAGCCACTGTCCAAAACTGCCATAAAAAAAGCCAGACTACGGTTTCCAACTGCACATGGGGACGAATATCGCACTTTTTGGAGAAATGTCCTCTGGTATGATGAAACAAAAAATAGAACTGTTTGGCCATAATGACCATCGTTATGTTTGGAGGAAAAAGGGGGAGGCTTGCAAGCTGAAGAACACCATCCCAACCGTGAAGCAAGGGGGTGGCAGCATCATGTTGTGGGGGTGCTTTCCTGCAGGAGGGACTGGTGCGCTTCACAAAATGGATGGCTTCATGAGGATGGAAAATTATGTGGATATATTGAGGCAACATCTCCAGACATCAGTCAAGAAGTTAAAGCTTGGTCGCAAATGGGTCTTCCAAATGGACAATGACCCCACAGTAACTTCCAAAGTTGTGGCAAAATGGCTTAAGGACAACAAAGTCAAGGTATTGGAGTGGCCATCACAAAGCCCTGACCTCAATCCTATAGAACATTTGTGGGCAGAACTGAAAAAGTGTATGCGAGCAAGAGGCTTACATACCTGACTCAGTTACACCAGCTCTGTCAGGAGGAATGGGCCAAAATTCACCCAACTTATTGTGGGAAGCTTGTGGAAGGCTACGCAAAACGTTTTACCCAAGTTAAAGAATTTCAAGGCAATGCTACCAAATACTAATTGAATGTATGTAAACTTCTGACCCACTGGGAATGTGATGAAAGAAATAAAAGCTGACATAATAATTCTCTCTACTATTATTCTGACATTTCACATTCTTAAAATAAAGTGGTAATCCTAACTGACCTAAAACAAGGAATTTTTACTTGGATTAAATATCAGGAATTGTGAAAAACTGAGTTTAAATGTATTTGGCTAAGGTGTATGTAAACTTCCGACTTCAACTGTATTTAAGCACTTCATGTACATTTCTGCAGTACAGTAAGCACTCTGTATGTACCCATTGCTGATACTCTACAGAAAGTATATTTTTTTTAAACAGCTCTCTCGTCCCAAAAAAAACAAAGACGTTATTTTTGAGAGGTCCTTTAATTTTTTCCTTGGATTTCTCCTGAGTGACACACAATGATCTGCAAGAATCAATGCACAAGAAGGGCGCGAGTCCGAGGGCCTCCAGGAGTAATTGCATGTAGTGGATAAGAGCAGTGCAATAATACTGCTCTTTTTTTGGGGGGGGGGGGGTGTTGTGTGTTGTGTCCACTGGGAACCACAACAGAGACACACACACACACACACACACACACACACACACACACTCTCTCTCTCTCTCTTACATAGCCACACACACACACACACAATGTATCTCTTCACAGCAAAGACACACTCACTCTGCCAGCTAAAGTAAGAAAACTGCTTCATCAAGCTGAAGGAAGCTGCCTAGTCTCTCCCAGGAGTCTGCTAGCTCTCGCTAAAATATCCCCATACATTTACATTCACCAGAAGTATCTATCTCTCTATTAGAACCTCCCCATTAGCAACTTCACAGGTTTTTTGACAGAAGGCTCCTAAGGAAGTGAACATGATAGGTGAGTTTCATGGGGGTAAGGTTTGTGCCTGTGGGTGACTTAGCCTGTGAGCCCAATTTTGTCATAACCTTCATCATTGCATTGTCATAGATTTCATGGCAAATTAATTAGTCATTGGCTTTTTAAAATAAATTCAGCTTTAAAGCTGAAGATCCCTTGCCCCCCTTCCCACCAATGGAATTACTAATATGGGATGTAATATTGTCATCTGCAACTAAGCATTTATGAATCTGCATCTGGTCACATTAAAATAGACCCTCAGGATATTATGTACAAACACATGAAGACCCCTCTCCCAGTCATTCTCATTATACAGTTCCCCACCTCTCCCTCTTTTCAAACGGTGCATTAGCCTTCATAAGGTGGGTGGAATTTTATTTGTTTTGTCATTCCAGCCCATCCTTCTTTGTTTGCTATCTAATTTGCAAACCCTGCAGGTGTGTTTAAAAAAAAGATGAATCCTGCAACATAAGGCATTATGAATAGAACATCTGTCCGACGTGCAAATGTGTTTTCTGATTGAAATGCATTTGACTGTTAATGAGAAATACGGCCCACAGGTATCTGCTGTTTTGAATGTAGAACCGATATTCAAGTCAGTTGGAACCAACAGACTGGGGTAGATTGAGGCAGTCTTCAAAGGTGGATCAACTTTGAAAAGCACAGGCGTTTGATTTCCATAAGAATGACAAGCACAAAAACATTAACAGAGAATCAAGCAACAACAAGACCTTTTCGACAACTATTTTTCTTGAACATAATTATCTTTAGAAGTGTCTTTTTATAATTGTTGTCGGTGTTGTTATTCTGCCTTCCATTGTTCCCGAACAGTAGCTTGTACTCCCAAACTTTTCCATCAAGGCCAACCAWTCAATCTTTCCCTCTTTRAAATATGAAGATGTTGTTTTACCATTGTCAGTCTGCTGTCTATTGTGGTTGAAGTACACACAATTGGAAAGCAGTAAATAAAAGCAGCTAAGGTAACAATAATGTCATACGCCCACTCCACCCTGTTYGGAGCTCCTCAACAAAGTTTGTTAAAAAAAAGCGTTTCTTCTTTCAACAAAGTAGTCCATCAGCAATGGGAGCAAACAGCACAACAATGATCTGGACCAGGTATCCTCCAACAGATAAAGAAGATATCTGGAGGTAACAACATGGAAAAGAGCAGCCATTCAAGATAGCAAATACATATGGTTATGTGACCAATAAAATTTGATTTAGCTGTTTTTATTTTCTGCTTTCCAATTGTGTGTACTTCAACCACAATAGACAGCAGACTGACAATGGTAAAACAACATCTTCATATTTCAAAGAGGGATAGTTTGATTGGTTGGCCTTGATGGAAACGAGTGATGTTCCAGACTTTGAAGCGTATGTCTTGTGGCATGTCAGCTTGTTTCTTTGGCCAACCTCCATTTGCTGCCGTGTCTCGGCCAATGAGTCAACGCAGTGTCCACAACTTAAACTCCCACCCATTTGTAAGATGGTTGCTGACTGCTCATACATGGTAGAACTCAACTCTAGAGTGTAACAGGGGCAGGAGATACTGTGAGGGTGTTATGGAAATAGGAAAAGAAACGTGTTGCGCCATTGCAATCGTTCATTGAAGCGATGTGCGAATGCAATCACAATCGCTAAAATCAGCGCCCTTCACGTGACTTTACATTGAGGTTTCCSCTTTCAAGACTGGCAAAAGTACATTCTATATAACACAAATTGCTTTCCTCTTTCTAATCTCCACAAACTATTATAGCCATGCCAACACATAGATAGCTCGTTTTAGCACTACACATTTTGATATATTTTGATACATGGTGTATAGGGCTCGTGTGAGAGTTTGGCAGAGGTCAGAAGTAGCATATGACTGGAGTGATCTGCAGCTGAATCCCCAATCTCCTCTCACACGATATAGCCATGGCAGTTGAACTGAACTGGCCCCAGCTGAGAGCCTAGGGGACCACCTCAGGGGTTCCTCCTGTGTCTCGTGCCCCCTCAGGTGRTAGTGGTATTCTGGGAAGTAAAGTCCAGCTGAGAGCCCATATGGAAAACTCCAGTAGGATAACTCAAGTGCCGTTAGAAGGGCTATAGTATAACACTCCTCAAAGAGTGGCATCTTGAGATCCCCTAGTTAGCCTAAACTGTACTTTTATCAGCCTGGCTACAGCYCTCTCTACCTTAACACACCTGACCTGACCATGGTGGTCATGGGAAATTAAATTGATGCAACTGCTCTCGGACTGAAATGTATATGGCTATTTCTGTATCACTCTGTCCTCATAAAAGTACTTAATAAAAAGTGTTTGGATAAAAAAACTAATATAAGAGTGTTTCTTCAACATATAGAAAAGAGTTAAGACTTGACCTAAGGATGTTTGCTTTTAAGTGKCTGCTTTATATTTTGGGAGATTTGGGGGCTTATTTATTTATCTTTGGAGCTGGGAGTATATTGTCAATCYTTTACCTGTAATATTCGAGCAAAGCTTCCTACAAGGCCTTTACGGRGGAATAACAAGCATCCCATTTATTTTTATGGGAAATTAATGAACATCTTTAATCCATGAAAGTTATTATTGTCACGGATCCCTCCGGAACTTTCATCACGCACACCTATCCCCTATTCCCACTGATTAGTATATATGTGCCCTTTGGTTTCCATTGGGCTGTCCATTGTTGTTACAATGTCCGTTGGTGCATGTGAGTACCTGTRTTGTGTTGTTCTGGCTTTCGTGCCACTTGTATTGTGTAGATGATAACAGGTCTCGTCCCGTGTGGTATAAGTGTGCRCTTGTTTTATTTATTCGAGGTACTCCTCACTCTTTTGTTTGGGTTTCAACTCWGTGTGTTTTGTTTACATGTTTGTTTGTGTCACGTCCGTCGAATRAATAAGTGGACCAAGGCRCAGCGCGAGTAGAGTTCCACATATTTATTACAGTGACACTTCAAAACAACAAAGAATTAACGAACGTGCCATTCATAGCGCACATRGGCACTAAACAAAACAATATCCCACAACGCAGGTGGGAAAAGRGACACACTAAGTATGATCCCCAATTAGTGGCAACGATATTCAGCTGCCTCCAATTGGGAACCATACTCACACACCAACATAGAACTATAATAACTATTAAACCCCCCTAGTCACGCTCTGACCTATTACACCATAGAGAACCCCGAGGGCTCTCTATGGTCAGGGCGTAACAGTAGCCCCCCCCCCCCAAAGGTGCGTACTCCGACCGCAAAACCTGAACCTAGATGGGGAGGCTTAGGGTGGGCAACTAGCGTCAGTGGTGGCTCCGGTGCGGGACGTAGCACCCGCTCAGACCGCGGATCCGGCCATGAAGCCGGGCTAAACGCCATGCCCGGACTGGGCACCAGCGCAGAGGAAGGCTCTGACCATGGAGCGGGACTGGACGCCGTGCCTGGACTGAGCATCGGCGCAGAGGAAGCTCCGGCCATGGAGCGGGACGGGACGCCGTGCCTGGACTGGGCACCGGCGCAGAGGAAGGCTCCGGCCATGGAGCGGGACTGGACGCCGTGCCTGGACTGAGCACCGGCGCAGAGTAAGGCTCAAGCCTTGGAGCGGGACTGGACACCGTCGCTGGAGACTCAGAATGGTGACACACTCTCCAGGGCGAGTGCGGGGAGCCGGCACAGGACGTACCGGACTGGGGAGGCACACTGGAGGCCTGGTGCGTGGAGCCGGCACAGGTTTCACCGGACTGATGACACGCTCTTYWGGGCGAGTGCGGGGAGCCGGCACAGGACGTAACGGGCTTGGGAGGCGCACTGGTGGCCTGGTATGTCGAGCCGGGACAGGTTTCACTGGACTGACGACACRCTCTTCAGGGCGAGTGCGCTGCAGAATACTCCTAGCCAACACCTCTCTCCGGTATCCCTCCTCAAACTCCTCCATCGACTCCCAGAGGTCTCTGGCTCTCTCCTCTGCTCAGCCGACCGCCCCTTGTGCCCCCCCCAAGATTTTGGGGTTGCCCTTGGGCTGTTTGTGGCCATGGACCCCGGCGTCGTCGCTGTCGTCCTATACTCCTTGGCGACTCTCGCCAAGGAAGGGTCTCGCATCCACCCAGTATTTCCTCCCATGTCCAACTCTCCTTTACCTCCTGGGCACACTGCTTGGTCCTGTAGTGGTGGGATATTCTGTCACGTCCATCGAATAAATAAGTGGACCGAGGCGCAGCGTGAGTAAAGTTCCACATATGTATTACAGTGAAACTTTAAAAAAAACTAAGAATTAACGAACGTGCCATTCATAGCGCACATAGGCACTAAACAAAACAATATCCCAAAACGCAGGTGGGAAAAGGGACACACTAAGTATGATCCCCAATTAGAGGCAATGATATTCAGCTGCCTCCAATTGGGAACCATACTCACACACCAACATAGAACTATAATAACTATTAAMTTCTCTGGGATAGGCGGGACGGTAGCGTCCGACTTGGCCGAAATCTAGAAAAAATGTTGCGCGCCAAATTCAAATATATTACTATAAAAATCAATATTTCATGAAATCACACATGAAAGACAGCAAATTAAAGCTACACATGTTGTGAATCCAGCCAACATGTCTGATTTCAAAAAGGATTTACGGGGAAAGCACACCAAACAATTATGTTAGCTCAGTACATAGCCACAGAAAAACACAGCCATTTTCCCAGCAAAAGATAGTAGTCACAAAAAGAAGAAATAGAGATAAAATGAATCACTAACCTTGATGATCTTCATCAGATGACACTCATAGGACATCATGTTACACATCATGTTACACAGATTTAACAACATTTCTCCGCTATGTTGGAGTCAACAGAAATACGAAATTACATCATAAATATTCCCTTACCTTTGATTATGTTCATCAGAATGCACTGCCAGGAATCCTAATCGTTGTTTTGTTCGATAACGTCCATTACTTATGTCCAATWAGCTACTTTTGCTAGCATGTKTAGTACACGTGTCCAAACGCTCGCGCAGATGCAGGCAAGCGTYGGACGAAAACTTCAAAAAGTTATATTACAAGTCGAATAAACTGGTCAAACTTAGTAGAGAATCAATCTTCAGGATGTTGTTATCATATATATCCAATAACGTTCCAACCGGAGCATTCCTTCATGTCTGTAGAAGTTATGGAACGCAAGGCGATATCATGAGGAAAGCACATGACCAAGAACTGGCAATCTGCCAGACCAATGACTGAAACACCTCCCATCCGGCCCCACATCACACTAGAGGCTTCATTCAGCATTCTACAGACTGTTGACATCTAGTGGAAGGCGTAGGAAGTGCAAACAGATCCATATATTACAGGGAATTGAATAGGCGATGACTTTAACATCAACCAGTCTCAGAATTCTGACTTCCTGTTTGGATTTTTTCTCAGGTTTTTGCCTGCCATATGAGTTCTGTTATACTCACAGACATCATTCAAACAGTTTTAGAAACTTCAGAGTGTTTTCTATCCAATCGTAATAATAATATGCATATATTAGCATCTGGGACAGAGTAGGAGGCAGTTSACTATGGGCACGYAATTTATCCAAAAGTGAAAATGCTGCCCCCTATATCAAAGAAGTTAAMCCCCCCTAGTCACGCTCTGACCTATTACACCATAGAGAACCCCGAGKGCTCTCTATGGTCAGGGGGTGACAGTGGGTGACAGTGCCTTTACATGGCACGCTGTAATTTGGGTAATAATWWWWAAAAAMGTATTACGCATTCCTGCGCCTRWCTCCCGATCCTTATACCAATGTGACAATTACCAATAATGCACTGGCAAGATCTGTTGAATGAAAAACACACTAAGCTACATAAATWGATTTTTATAATCTCCCCTTGGCCAAAGGGTCAGGAGGTAATTTTGTATACTTTCTAAACCTTTTCCTGATAAGWCAAACACAATCAAGGCGACACAAGTCAAAGTGAAAGAGTTCCATTTRCTTATATCAAAGATCAGAGGTACTTTTGAAGAAAATCCCAGAGAGCGTTTTTGGAACTAGCAGCACAGAATGGGCCCCATCGCTGCACACATCTAAAGCACTTTGAGAGTTACAGAGTGAGAGAGCGTTTGATGGTTCCGGGCCCCCGCTATCCATCTCTGGCGTGCTTCTGGGGCTGCTGAGGCTGCCTAGGCTAGTGCCAGGGGTCATTTGGATACAGCCTGTTGTATTTTCACAATCCCACTCTGTTTCAGTCATTTCAGCAGCAGATTATTTAACTAAGTGTGATTTGTTTTGAAAACAGCCCGAAAAAGGACCCTGACGGAGACATCGCTCCCAACGCTCCCACTGAAGGCACATTYAGTTCATTCGTCTGAACACTGTTGTTTGCTTCATTTGTTTAATTTATGTGTTAGTTACTTTCATCCGGAGCGGTCCTTCATCACGGGTATTCTTTAAAAAGTTGCGTACATTTCTAATGTAGCAATTAGCAAGTGAAACGAGGCTCCAATTAATCTGAATGGAAAATATCAGCCATTACAGAGGAGAGTATTAACGAGCCCTTTCCGCTATGTTTGTTGTTTGCTTTGTTTTGCTCTTTTATCTCCAATATTTGCCTGAGTGAATCTTTAATTAACCGGTTTAAGCACTGCTGTGTGAAAATGTCKTACCGGGGATCAGGATAGCATCAAACTCCAGCCACTGCAACAATGTTTATACAGTTGTTAACAAGCTGCTTCATGCAATCACACATGTCTGACTCTGACAACTGAATCCATCTGCATTCGATTGGGGTCACACGCTCACGCACGTGCCTGTGCTAACACACAAACATATTCTCACACAAACACACACAGACAGACAGACAGACAAACAAACCACACACACACACACGCACACACACACATCTGAATCCACTTACTCTATTAGGGGAGTCAATCTGGTTTTACAGACACTAAAAAGTCCACGACACGGTTAGCCCTTGTAGCTGCGACCGCAGATAGTCCCGGGCTTGTGGCTGATTAAATCCCTGCTGTTTTCATCGGGCCTGCGAGCTGTGCTGGCTGGTATTGCGTGGAGTACCAGAGGTAACCTAAGTTTCTACCATCATGCCACCCAAAGCTAAAGAAGGTGGGAGGTATGGAGAAGACAGTAGTTTGACATTCACAGAAGCGTGATCTTTTAAATATTTTAAATATCTACAAACAATTGTTACAGAAACAGGAAAATAGCTTTGTCAAATTGCTGGTGGACTCAACTAACAAAACAATGGATTATCTGACCAGAGAGGTCCAAGACTTTTAGAACAGTTTGCAGTTCTCCCAGGCAGAAGTGGATGTCCTGTAAGAGATTTGCAGCAAGTTGACAACAAACTGTAAGTCCACGATAGATGTCATCAGCACTATCTGTCAGTCATTATTACAAATGACTGGGAAACAGACTATCTAGAGGGACAATCCAGGAGGAATAACATTGTTGTGGATGGCATACCAGTCTCCCCATGAGACCTGGACGGAGTCTGAGGAGAAAGTGAGAAAAAAATCACTGCAAAGCTGCCGATGGATCATTGGAAGATTGAGGCGGAGCGCGCCCACAGGTCTGGGAAATCTGCAACCAGCCCAGGTGACAGACCCAGGCCAATAGCGGTCAAGTTCCTAAGGTTCAAGGAAAAGATCGCTGTTCTGGAGAAAGCCGTGAACTTGAGAGGAATCAACATCTTCCTCAACGAGGACTTCTCTGAAGCTGTGTGCCACAGGCGGAAAGAAAGCATGGGGACATTGCTTACATCCGCTACGACAAGTTCATTGTCCACCCTCCATCCCAAATTCCTGGGAGGAGGGAGAAACCCAAGCTTCCGAGTCAATAGCTTCAGCCCAATATCACACACACACAGCAACTGACATTCACAAGTGCCTGATTGACTGACTTTATCAGCCAAAGAATGTATTTATTTTATTATGTCTTTTTCTGATAAGCTACCCAAGAAATGGATAAGATTAGCCCATATTAATATATGTAGCCTTAAAAAATAAGGTTAAAAAAATCTAATAGCTTGCTAACATCATCATATACTGGCTATCTCTGAAACTTACTTAGATAATTATTTGATGATACAGCAGTAGCAATACAAGGATGTAACATCTACAGAAAAGACAGGAATGCCTATGGAGGAGGTGTTGCTGAATATGTTCAGACTGATTTTCCTGTAAAGCTTAGAGAGGATCTTATGTCAAATGTTGTTGAAGTGTTGTGGTTGTATGTTCACCTGCCTCATCTAAAGCCTATTCTTTTGTGCTAAGTCAGTATTTGGATAATATGTGTGCAATGCTTGATAATATGTGTCTATTTTCTGGGTGACCTGAACATTGACTGGTTAGCAACTAGCGGGCCTCTCAAGAGGAAGCTTCAAACTGTGACTAATGCCTGTAATATGACCCAGGTTATCACTCAACCAACTAGAGTGCATACCAATAGTGTTGGATCTGTGACATCCACTTGTATTGATCAACTCTTCACTAATGCTGCAGGGCTTTGATCCAAAGCAATATCAGTTCCCATTGGCTGTAGTGAAAATAACATTGTGGCAATAACAAGGAAAGACAAAGTGCCAAAGGTTGGGCCTAAAGTAATTTATAAGAGATCATAAAACATGTTTTCTCAGGACTCTTTTATTGAAAATTTAAAACAAATTTATGTTGGTCTGTGTATGAGGAAGTGGATCCAGATGTAGCACTGGAAGTATTTGTAAAATTATTAATGCCAATTGTTAACAAGCATGCACCATTTAAGAAACTAACTGTGAGAACTGTTAGAGCCCCCATCATTCATTGAAGTTGACGGGTCATTTATAACAAAACCTTTTGATATTGCCAATCATTTCATTTACTATTTCACTACTAAAGTGGAAAAACTCAGAAGTGAAATGGCAACATTGAACAGTGAGACATCATATTTTTGTATAACATATATAATAATGAAAAGTAAGGATTGCTGTTTTAAATTTGGTCAAGTTAGTGTGGGAGAGGTGGAAAAACTATTGTTATCCAGCAATAATGATAAGCCACCAGGTATAGACAACCTTGATGGGAAACTATTGAGAATGGTAGGAGACTGTGTAGCCACCCCTTTTTGCTATATCTTCAACCAAAGCCCAAAGGAGTGTGTGTCCACAGGTGTGGAAGGAAGCTAAAGTAATTCCACTGCCTAAGAATAGTAAAGCACCATTTGCTGGCTCGAACAGCCGCCAAATCAGTTTGCTGCCTGTTCTTAGTAAATTGATGGAGAGAATTGTTTGACTAAATACGGTGCTATTTTTCAGAGAACAAGTTAACTACTGACTTTCAGCATGTATATAGAAGGGCACTACTCAACTTGTATTGCACTGACTCAGAGGACTAATGATTGGTTAAATAAATGCATAATAAGATGATAGTTGTAGCTGTATTGTTAGATTTAAGTGCCGACTTTGATGTTATTGATCATACATTGTAATTGAAAAGAAAAACAAACAAATAATTCACTTGCTATGGCTTTGCATCACCTAACATCACGTCGTTGGAAAATTATTTATCTAATGGAATCCAGTGTTCTTCAATGGAAGCTTCTCTAACGTCAGATATGTATAGTGTTGTGTCCTTCAGGGCAGTTGCCTTGGGCCGTTACTCTTCTCTATTTTTACAAATGATTTGCCACTGGTCTTACACAAAGCTAGATTGACTATGTATGCAGATGATTCCACACTTTACATGTCAGCACACAAAGCCAATGAGCTCACTGAAATTCTAAATAAGGAGTTACTATCAGTGTCAGAAAGAGTGATTAATAATAAACTGGTGATTAATACGATTCTGGAAAACTGTCAAATCCCTGAAGGGTACTATTACTTCCTCTCTGCCACAACAAATTAATTCAGACACTGACCTCATTACAGAAAAAAATGCCATCATTTATGCATTTAATCACCATTTTATTTCACTGGGCTCTCTCTTTCAAATAACTTCTAAGCCTATTCACACTGATATTGGGCAGGATGCTGTCAGGGGAAACTTGCTGAATGATCAGAGAAATGATAGCAAAAGCTTTTTTTGGGGCTATTTACAGAATAAGAAGTCCTGGATGCTATGCTAGCAACAGACAACAATAAATCCACAGGGGACGACCAATGGATACTGCTCTGCTTAAGTGTGCATCATTGTTGGCTCAATAACTCACATTTTTTATGTAACATTTATCAGGAAATATTCCCCAAGTATGGACATCAGCTCTTGTGCTGCCAATCCATAAGGGCAGGGATAGTAGTGATCTTAATAATTACCACCCCATTTCAAGGCTTCTTTGTCTAGCTAAGATGCTTGAATCATTGGTAAATATACAACTTTGCTCTTTTTTATTTGAGAAATGTATTTTGAATGTAAACCAATCAGGGTTTAGGCCTGGGCATAGCACTATTACAGCAACAACTTTAGTTGTTAATGTTCTTGTCAATGCTTAAGAGACTAAAATGAAATGTGCTACTTTGTTTGTGGATCTGCCAAAAGCTGGTGATCATGCTATTTTATTGAAGGCCTGAGCTCTGACGCCTGTTCATGGTTTCACGATTATCTTGGCGACATAACTCAGGCCATCGTCATTGATGGGGTTAAAGGGGAATTTCACCCTGGGGGAATTTGGGCTTGTTTTCATCATGTCTGATACATTTCTAGGACAGTGAGATGTGTTTCAGACATAGATGCCCAGGAGGAAGGCAGGTCAGGGTTTTGCGCACTGAATTATACACCCTATGACGGCTTCAAGGTCATTGATGGGGGGTGAGATCTAAAAATACATGTAGTCCTGCTTTGTGGCATTTCGCGAAGGCTCTATGTTCCACTGATCACACTTTAAGTTTGTGTGTGTTTAGATATGGTTGTCCTTGTTCGATAGAGCCATTGGACGTCTTTCCGCGATGTTCCTATCGGCGGACTCATAGCTAAATATACAAGCCGACACATTTTTACAATCTCTGAAAGACTACAACTTGTGTTGGGCGGTGCTTCGGGCTCTGGCCCCTAACAACAATCCTTTAGGCAATACTGAAAGAATTTACCAGACGCAATGACTTCAGGTGATTCCTCTCATCAACACGAATTTGTCAATGGACCATCTATTAGCTACAAGTTGAAATTCAATCATACATGTTTTAATCTGAATATAGCGAAGAGGATACAAAGAGTTGGATTTAGCTAACGTTAGAAGCTCAACTACAGCCGATACCAGCGCCAAGAGGGCAGATGACAAACACGGTGTCTAGCTAAGTAAGTACTTTTTCCTGCAAGCCACCTAGCTAGCTAGCTAACATTAGTTTAACTACTGAAACCCATATTGGGCTAACGTACTACTGTGTTACAGGGGAGAAATCAAAATATTTTATATTTTGCTACCTAATTAGCTAAATTAGCTAGCTAAACAACTACCTGTAGCCATATCTATGACTAAAAATAAGATAGGTTCTACAATTGGAAATCTCTTGTATCTCGATTGTTAATTAAACCTCTTCCCTTTTTAGTCATAGATATGGCGAGTTACTAAACAGCAAGCTACGCTGTTACAACCAGAAACCTAAAGCTAGGTTTTCCAGCAAACGTTAGCACATTACTGGAGTTGGATAGCTAGTTAGCCTGGCGCCTGCTAACTTACTATGCGCCACACCTCACATTTATAAATTGTTAGCAAACATGTAACATCAGCAACTGTAAATAATTTTACTAGCTAGCTATGTAACATAATTGACGAAGGGTTGACATTGGTTATGATTATGATCTTGGATGCATTTCAATCACACAAAATTATAGGCATCACGCAAGACAGGATTCCAAACAGCTAGCTATGTGTACTAGAAAACAGTGAGGAGAAACAATACAACAATAAATAAATAAATAAAATTACATTACAATAAAATTACATTTTATACATCTCTAAAACGGAAGCTGGTTTTACTATAGAAATATTTGCCTAAGTGTAACAGTATAGCTTCCATCCCTCTCCTCGCATCTACCTCGACTCGAACCAGGGACCCTCTGCACACATTAACAACAGCCACCCTCGAAGCATCGTTACCCATCACTCCACAAAAGCCGCGGCTCTTGCAGAGCAAGGGGAACAACTACTTCAAGGTCTCAGAGCAAGTGACGTCACCGATTAAAACGCTGTTAGGTACGCACCTCGCTAACTAACTAGCCATTTCACATCGGTTACACTCACCCCCCTTTTCCGCAGCCACCAGTGATCTGGGTCAACAGCATCAATGTAACAGTATTGCTTCCGTCCCTCTCCTCGCCCCTACCTAGGCTCGAACCAGGACCATCTGCACACATCAACAACTGCCTCCCACAAAGCATCGTTACCCATCGCTCCACAAAAGCCACGGCTCTTGCAGAGCAAGTGGAACAACTACTTCAAGGTCTCAGAGCGAGTGACGTCACCAATTGAAACGCTGTTAGCGCGCAGCCCGCTAAAAAGCTAGCAATTTCACATCAGTTACATAAGCATGCCTGATAGACATGACTGTAGGTAGATACTGTCTGCCTACCTACCTAGGCTCATTTGTGCAGTCTGGTCATTGTGCAAAGGTTGAGGCTTCTGCCATATTTCTTTCTATTAGGCTAGATATTGTTGGAAATGTAATCGCAGTTTTAATTTACAAAATGCTCCGTTATTAAACCTGTCTAGGACTGGGGACTAGCGGAACCCCTCGCCAACAGCCAATGAAATTGCAGGGCGCCAAATACAAATCAACAGAAATCTCATAAATCAAATTTCTCAAACATACAAGTATTAGGCACCATTTTAAAGATAACATTCTCGTTAATCCAGCCACAGTGTCTGATTTAAAAAATGCTTTACAGCGAAAGCTCCACAAACGATTATGTTAGGTCACCACCAAGTCACAGAAAAACCCAGCCATTTTTCCCGCCAAAGAGAGGAGTCACAAAAAGCACAAATAGAGATAAAATGAATCACTAACCTTTGATGATCATCAGATGACACTCATAGGACTTCATGTTACACAATACATGTATGTTTTGGTCGGGTAAAGTTCATATTTATATCCAAAAATCTCATTTTACATTGACGTGTTACGTTCAGTAGTTCCAAAACATGCAGTGATTTTGCAGATAGCCACGTGAATTTACAGAAATACTCATTATAAATGTTGATAAAAATACATGTGTTATACATGGAAATATAGATAAACTTCTCCTTAATGCAACCGCTGTGTCAGATTTCAAAAAAACTTTATGGAAAAAGCATAATCTGAGTACGGCGTTCAGAGCCCAAAACAACCAAAAGAAATATCCGCCATGTTGCGCCGTCAACATTAGTTAGAAATTGCATTATAAATATTCACTTACCTTTGATGATCTTCATCAGAATGCACTCCCAGGAATCCCAGTTCCACAATAAATGTTTGATTTGTTCCATAAAGTCCATCAATTGTGTCCAAATAGCTTCTTTTGTTAGGGCATTTGGTAACCAAATCCAAACGCGCGTTCAGGTCCAGTCGGACGAAAAGTTCAAAAAGTTATATTACAGGTCGTAGAAACTTGTCAAACTAAGTATAGAATCAATCTTTAGGATGTTTTTATCATAAATGTTCAATAATGTTCCAACCGGAGAATTCCATTGTCTGTAGAAAAGCAATGGAACGAGAGCTACCTCTGATGTGAACGCGCATGACTGAGAACGAGGCTGCTGCCAGACCAGCTCTCATCCGGCCCCCTTCACGGTAGAAGCCTAAAACAACGTTCTAAAGACGGTTGACATCTAGTGGAAGCCTTAGGAAGTGCAAAATAACCCATATCCCACTGTTTATTCGATAGGGGCTGAGTTCAAAAACTACAAACCTCAGATTTCCCACTTCCTGTTCTGATTTTTTATCAGGTTGTTGCCTGCCATATGAGTTATGTTATACTCACAGACATCATTCAAACAGTTTTAGAAACTTCAGAGTGTTTTCTATCCAATACTAATAATACTATGCATATATTAGCATCTGGGACTGAGTAGGAGGCAGTTTACTCTGGGCATGCTATTCATCCAAAAGTGAAAATGCTGCCCTCAATCCCAAAATATATTTTTTGCTCCATAAAATAATCCAGCAATATGTGCACCAACATTGTGTCTCTTTAAAGTCTTCTCACTCATTGATCAAGACAGCTCTCTGTCATCATGACATGCAGCACTTGGGGTGGACACCCACCTGTCTCGATCAATGACAGAAGACTTGAAATAGACAAGATGTCTTTAAAAGTCTTTAGGTAAATCCCATTATCTGGTGTAATAATCTGTAACTACTATTCTCTGCGCGTGTGTCAGGTGTCTCTACACCTGAAACACACTCAGACACACTAAACTATACTACACTGTTCATACAATTTTTTAGTATGTTGCTTTTACCATATAACACTGTTGTTGAATACCCAGTTCTTTTGAGTTAGCATTAAATTGTGTATACTCTTGTATTTTAGATTTGAACAAATAACCAAACATTCTTTGGATATCTGAATGTCTAGCATCTGTTTGATTCTACAGAGCCCTGTACAGCTTATATATACACTGAACAAAAATATACACGCAACATGCAACAATTTCAAAGATTTTACTGCGTTACAGTTCATATAAGGAAACCAGTCACTTGAAATGAATTAATTAGGCTCTAATCTATGGATGTCGCATGACTGGGCAAGGGTGCAGCCAAGGGTCCAGCCAATCAAAATTAGTTTTTACCCACAAAAGGGCTTTATTAAAGACAGAAACACTCCTCAGCACCCTCTCAGAGGATCTAGCAGGTGAAGAAGTGGATTTCCTGGGCTGGCGTGGTTGCACGTGGTCTGTGGTTGTGAGGCCAGTTGGACTTAGTGCCACATTCTCTAATATAATGTTGGAAGTGGTTTATAGTAGAGAAATGAACATTCAATTCTTTGGCAAAAGCTCTGGTGAACATGCCTGCAGTCAGGATGGCAATTTCACTCTCCCTCAAAACTTATAACATCTTTGGTATTGTATTGTGTCACAAAACTGCACATTTTAGAATGGCCTTTTATTGTCCCCAGCACAAGGTGTACCTGTGTAATGATCATGCTGTTTAATCAGCTTCTTGATATGCCACACCTTTCAGTTGAATGGATGATCTTGGTAAAGGAGAAATGCTCACTAACAGGGATGTAAACCAATTTGTGCTCAAAATGTAAAATAAATAAGCTTGTTGTGCATAGGGAACATTCCTGGGATATTTTATTTCAGCTCATGAAACATGGGAACAACACTTTACATGTTGCGTTTATATTTTTGTTCAGTAGAAATATATTCTGTGAATCCATAATGAGAGACATATTTTAAAGGTTGATTAAAAAATATCCATATTTATTTTATGGGGGTTCTACATCAAGGCTCTCCAACCCTATTCCTGGAGAGCTACCGTCCTGTAGATCTTCACTCCAACCCTAATCTAGCACACCTGATTCAAATAGTTAACTGGTTGATAAGCTGAACCAGGTTAGTTACAACTGGGGTTGGAGCGAAAACCTACAGGAGTGTAGCTCTCCAGGAACAGGGTTGGAGACCAATGTTCTAAATAGTCTTACGCTTAGCAACACTTGCTGTGTTTACACAGGCAGCCCAATTCTGATCATTTTCTTCCACTAATTGGTCTTAATCACATCAGATCCTTATAAGATCTGATCTGATTGGTCAAAAGACCAATTAGTGAAAAAAAGATCAGAATTGGGCTGCCTGTGTAAACGCAGCCATAGTCCTTTATAAGGCACACTGGCAATGGTGGGCTGGGGAAGCTGAGACTCCTTGTGCTTATTGTGATGGCCTTGTCCTGAACGGCTAGCTAAGATAAGACTCTGCCAAAAGTGGTGTAGGGCTTCTTAACCACCAACTAGATGGTCCTCTTGCAGAAGATTTCCTGGTGCTGCACTTCTACTGGAAAGATACGGTTGTGGTCTTAGCATTTTACACTTTGTGGAAGGGACGTAGGACAACATGCCTTTGTTGGTCCCATTCAGTTGATATCTTTACCATCTAGCATATTGTTTAGGCACAATGAGGGGACATTAGGAGCTGCTTTTTAGAGGAAGGATCAGTCAACAATGTGAATGGGCTGGGCTAAAGGTGTGAAAAGTTTGAGGAAGGCGGTTCTTGCACAGTATGAATTTATGTATGGGAGATTGATAAGAAATTGCACCTAAATCACTCAACACATTAACTGTCTAAGCATAACCCTGCACAACCAAAACTCCCTCATCTCAAAGTAATGTCTGTAAACCTCCTCCAGCCCATTGACTTTGACAGATAATTCTTGTCAATAGTTGCCCTTTCCACAGAAATTTGTATTGTGTTTTGAGAATCTGCAGAGAGAATAAAGCGGTTGTGTCATTACTGTTGTAGTCTTGATTGTATACCTTTCAGTGTTCCTTGCTGGTGGTGTCTGTCCCACAATCTGTTGTGCTCCATAACCGTAAGGTGTGTCCCCTCCCTCATGCTTGTGTACCCAAAAAGGCCCCCACTTTGGGGTATTTTTCAGCAGGGCACCGTGGAATGACTCCAGATAACCTGAGTTTTAGAAAAAAGGTGAAGAGGGATAAACTAAATGGATTACATGGTCTGGAAGGTACTCTGTGGTCCTCAGACTAAGTCTAATCACCTGTAACCCCGTAACACAAATCATACAAACACTACCCAATTCATGTTTATACCATGCTTACTGTAAATGGACCTATCTTAGCTGTCAGCTTGTACATATTTTGGCCAACTTACCTTCACCTTGTGCAGAGCTATAGGTTTGAAGTGCATGTTGGTGAACTCAGATTCTGTACCACCTACAACAAAACACACAATTTAACCACTCCACTAATTGGATTGATCTATATTTGACTGGCTAGCAAAGTATACCTAACAAGGACATTTCAATATTTTCAGCTTGCTGTTTGCTTAGTAGCCTCACTAAATTGGCAGCAAGCTTGCTAGCCAGCTGAGACTGGCTGAGAACCAATGAACCAACCATAAACGATTTATACACATCAGTTAGTTACTGTAGCTATATTGACAATTCTATTTTTAGTAACAGAGTGTTTTCCAGACAGGTGGACTAGATGTCTACCAATTAAGATACTCTTTATTTGGTAACATTAGCTAGCTTACATCAGTACAACCATGTTTGCTCTGCTGAAGGTAGCTACCAGTCTTGCAGTGACTACCATGGAATAGGCCAAATTGACTGACAGTGTATATTTTTGTATTTTTTTTATTTATCCGTTATTTTACCAGGTAAGTTGACTGAGAACACGTTCTCATTTGCAGCAACAACCTGGGGAATAGTTACAGGGGAGAGGAGGGGGATGAATGAGCCAATTGTAAACTGGGGATTATTAGGTGACCGTGATGGTTGAGGGCCAGATTGGGAATTTAGCCAGGACACCAGGGTTAACACCCCTACTCTTACGATAAGTGCCATGGGATCTTTAATGACCTCAGAGAGTCAGGACACCCGTTTAACGTCCCATCCGAAAGACGGCACCCTACACAGAGCAGTGTCCCCAATCACTGCCCTGGGGCATTGGGATCTTTGTTTAGACCAGAGGAAAGAGTGCCTCCTACTGGCCCTCCAACACCACTTCCAGCAGCATCTGGTCTCCCATCCAGGGCCTGACCAGGACCAACCCTGCTTAGCTTCAGAAGCAAGCCAGCAGTGGTATGCAGGGTGGTATGCTGCTGGCTTCAGCAAACTTAACATGTTTAAATATTTGCATGTTGGTATATACCAAAAGATAGCTAACTTGGCTGGCTAGGCTAGCAAGCTAGCTAACTTTAGGTTACCTGTAATTCAGAATCTTAAATCTTTGTTATAAATGGGGGGAAAATGGATGGTATCGCATCACTTCTCAGCTGTCGTCGAAATGGATTCCCCATCAGTTAAGCCTGAAAATCCCTCTGATAGTCTTTGGTCACCGCATCATTCTTGATAGCCACAAGCCACTGGCAGAAGCGGGATAAATCTTGTTTGTAATTAGCACTGCCAGGCACAGAACACTACACGGGCATGATGAAAAACTGTGAAAAACAAACGTTTTCTAAAAAAACTTGCCTTTAGAAGTTCTGAGATTACTGTGTGTCGGTCGTACGAAGTAAACAACGTCATTATTCAAGTTTGTGGGCACGATCAGCATTCGCTATGAATGCCAGACTTTGTGGTTCACTATGAGCAGACGAATACAAAGGGAGTCGAAACTTCTCAATTCTACCTGTGAAATTAAAATGTGCTAGTTCTAGCTTGTGGTTTGGATAATTGTGATGTTTATGATTAAAAACATAATGTTGTGAATATAGTAATGACTGTATGCTATGACAGAGCCAGGGTGAAATGCCCCTTTAAGTCTGATTTTGTTGTAGGAAGAATAGTTGCTGCTTCTGCAAAAGCTAATAGGGAACCGAATTAACCATTTTACAATTTCAAATAACCGCAATATGTCGTTAATCACTATTTCAGCAAATGCTGCACTGGGTGTTTAAAGGGATGGCGATATTTACTTCCAAAGATTCAGATTAACTTATGGATACCATTTGTATGTATCTGCATCCAGTAAGAAGAAAGTTAGTTAGTTTCGAGAGCCAATGCTAGCTAGCATAGGCGAAATGACTGAAAATCTAGCATGCTAGCTGTTCCCATAGACTTCCAATAGTCAAGCTAATGCTAGTTAGCAATATTCCAGTCAAGCTAACGCTAGTTAGCAATTGGGCAAAGGTTTGATAGCAACATCCTTCAAATTGCACGCAGAAACATAAAAATTGTATCCACTCATTCATCTGACTGAAGTAAAGGGCTTCATTGCCAAAATCCTGAACTATGCCTTTAATTTCATTGAGCCCTAGATGCTGTCGTCATATCCAATGTTGGTTAACACATCCTCTCTCCCTGTCTAAGGGGGGGGGGGGGGTGTTCATTAGGCACCAAAACAGAAAAGGGAGTGAAACATGGGGATTAGCTGGACTTTTTAGCATTATTACATACAGCCAGAAATAACTATTGGATATCAGAGCGACGGTCTCTCACCAAGATTACGACCAGGAATACGACTTTCCCGAATTTGATATTTTGTTCGTACCCCCCAGGGCAATTGAACTTATCCCAGAGGCTGCTCCAAGACGCTGCTGGCTGAGAAGAGGTATTCGGCCTGGACTTCTAGTCCGACTCAGGAGGCGTGCACACCATCCACTGCTTCCGAGTATATTACTCGCTAATGTTCAGTCTCTGGATAATGAAGTAGAGGAGCTCCTTCCAGAAAAACATCAGGGTCTGTAACATACTGTTTCACGGAATCATGGCTCTCTCCGGATATACTGTCCCCGTCCATACAGCCAGCTGGGTTCTCAGTACATTGCGCAGACAGGAATAAAGAACTCTCCGGGAAGAATAAAGGCAGTGGTGTATCTTTCATGATTAACTAGTCATGATGAGATTGTGATAACCTACAGACAATCAAGTACTTTTGTTCACCAAACCTAAAAAACCTCACAATCAAATGCCAACCGTATTACCTCCCAAGAAAATTATCTTTGGTTATAGTCACAGCTGTGTATATTCCCCTAAAGCCGAAACTACGACAAGCTGAGCTACACTGGGCTTTGTGCGAACTGGAAACCACATATCCTGAGGCTGCATTTATTGAGGCTGGGGATTTTAACAAAGCAAATTTGAGGAAAACGCTACCGAAGTTCTATCAACACATTGACTGTAGTACTCACGCTATCAGATCACGACTTCATTCTGCTTCTCCCTTCCTATAGGCAGAAACTTTACCTTGCTAAGGTCTGTTCAACGCAAGTCTGACCAATCGGAATCCATGCTTCAAGATTGTTTTGATCACATGGACTGGGATATGTTCCAGGTAGCCTCTGAGAATAACATTGACAAATACATGGACACGGTGACTGAGTTCAATAGGAAGTGTATATGCAACGTTGTTCCCACTGTGACTATTTAAACCTATCCAAATCAGAAACAGTGGATAGACGGTACCATTCGTGCAAAACTTAAAGTGCGAACCACCACATTTAACCATGACAAGGTGACTCGGCATAAGGTTGAATACAAACAGTGTAGTTATTCCCTCCGTAAGGCAATCAAACAGGCAAAAACGTAAGTACAGAGACAAAGTAGAGTTGCAATTCAATGGATCAGACATGAAACAATCATGAATTACAAAGGGACTATCAGCCATGTCGCGGACACAGACGTTTTGCTCCCGGACAAGCTAAACACTTCTCCTTCTCCGTGGCCGACGTGACTGAGACATTTAAGCGCGTTAGCCTCGCAGGGCTGCCGGCCCAGACGGCTTCCCTAGCCGCATCCGCAGACAGTGTTTACGGACATATTCAATCTCTCCCTATCCCAGTCTTCCTGATGGACCGACCCCAGGTGGTGACGGTAGGAAACAACACCTCCCCTTCTCTGATCCTCAACACTGGGGCCCTACAAGGGTGCGTGCACAGTCCCCCTCCTGTACTCCCTGTTCACCCATGACTGCGTGGCAACGCAGGCCTCCAACTCAATAACTTTTGTAGACGACACAACAGTAGTAGGCCTAATTACCAACAATGACGAGACCCCCTACAGGGAGGAGTTGAGGGCCCTGGCGGAGTGGTGCCAGGAAAGTAACCTCTCCCTCGATGCCAGCAAAACAAAGGAGCTGATTGTGGACTTCATGAAACAGCAGAGGGAGCACAACCCTATCCACATCGACGGGACCTCAGTGGAGAAGGAGAAAAGCTACAAGTTCCTGCGTATACACATCACTGACAATCTGAAATGATTCAACCACACAGACAGTGTTGTGAAGAAGGCGCAACAGCACCTCTTCAACCTCAGGAAGCTGAAGAAATGTGGCTTGTGCCCTAAGAACCTCACAAATGTTTACAGTTGTGGCAATTGCACTGCCTGCAACTGCAGGGCTCTCCAGAGGGTGGTGCGGTCTGCCCATTGCATCACCGTGGGCACACTGCCTGTCCTCCAAGACACCTACAGCACCCGATGTCACAGGAAGGGCAAAAAGATAATCAAGGACATCAACCACCCAAGCCAAGGCCTATTCACCCCTTTACCATCCAGAAAGTGAGGTCAGTACAGGTGCATCAAAGCTGGGTCAGAGAGACTGAAAAATTGCTTCTATCTCAAGGCCATCAGAATGTTAAATAGCATCACTAGCCGATTACCACCCGGTTACTCAACCATGCACCTTAGAGGCTGCTGCCCTATATACATAGACATGGAATCACTGGTCACTTTAACAATGGAACACTATTCACTTTAGTAATGTTTACATACTGCTTTACTTATTTCAAATGTACAGTCGTGGCCAAAAGTTTTGAGAATGACACAAATATTAATTTTCACAAAGTCTGCTGCCTCAGTTTGTATGATGGGAATTTGCATATACTCCAGAACGTTATGAAGAGTGATAAGATGAATTGCAAATAATTGCAAAGTCACTCTTTGCCATGCAAATGCACGGAATCCCCCCAAAACATTTCCACTGCATTTCAGCCCTGCCACAAAAGGACCAGATGACGTCATGTCAGTGATTCTCTCGTTAGCACAGGTGTGAGTGTTGACGAGGACAAGGCTGGAGATCACTCTGTCATGCTGATTGAGTTCGAATAACAGACTGGAAGCTTCAAAAGGAGGGTGGTACTTGGAATCATTGTTCTTCCACTGTCAAACATGTTTACCTGTAAGGAAACACATGCCGTCATCATTGCTTTACGCAAAAAGGGCTTCACAGGCAAGGATATTGCTGCCAGTAAGATTGCACCTAAATCAACCATTTATCGGATCATCAAGAACTTCAAGGAAAGCGGTTCAATTGTTGTGAAGAAGGCTTCAGGGCGCCCAAGAAAGTCCAGCAAGTGCCAGGACCGTTTACTAAAGTTGATTCAGCTGTGGGATCGGGGCACCACCAGTACAGAGCTTGCTCAGGAATGGCAGCAGGCAGGTGTGAGTGCATCTGCATGCACACTGAGGTGAAGACTTTTGGAGGGTGGCCTGGTGTCAAGAAGGGCAGCAAAGAAGCCACTTCTCTCCAGGAAAAACATCAGGGACAGACTGATATTCTGCAAAAGGTACAGGGATTGGGACTGGGATAAAGTACTTTTCTCTGATGAATCCCCTTTCTGATTGTTTGGGGCATCTGGAAAAAAGCTTGTCCGGAGAAGACAAGGTGAGCGCTACCATCAGTCCTGTGTCATGCCAACAGTAAAACATCCTGAGACCATTCATGTGTGGGGTTGCTTCTCAGCCAAGGGAGTGGGCTCACTCACAATTTTGCCTAAGAACACAGCCATGAATAAAGAATGGTACCAACACATCCTCCAAGAGCAACTTCTCCCAACCATCCAGGAACAGTTTGGTAACAAACAATGCCTTTTCCAGCATGATGGAGGACCTTACCATAAGGCAAAAGTGATAACTAAGTGGTGCGGGGAACAAAACATCGATATTTTGGGTCCATTGCCAAGAAACTCCCCAGCCCTTAATCCCATTGAGAACTTGTGGTCAATCCTCAAGAGGCGGGTGGACAAACGAAAACCCACAAATTCTGACAAACTCCAAGCATTGATTATGCAAGAATGGGCTGCCATCGGTCAGGATGTGGCCCATAAGTTAATTGACAGCATGCCAGGGCGGATTGCAGAGGTCTTGAAAGAGAAGGATCAGCACTGCAAATATTGTCTCTTTGCATCATGTAATTGTCAATAAAAGCCTTTGACACTTATGAAATGCCTGAAATTGTTAGTTACTACTGTACTTTTGGAGCTAGGAACTCAAGCATTTTGCTACACCCGTAATAACATCTGATAAATGTGTGTATGTGACCAGTAAAATTTTATATTGATTTTGACTTGTCCAATACAAAATTATTACACATTTTGTAAATTCCATTTTGGTAGCGTGCCCTAACGAGCACGACCCAGGCACAGACTCACCTGTACGATGTCCATAGGACAGCCTCAGTCTCGGCAGGACTTGAGGCTGTGCTAATATTAACACCATACTCTGGCATTGGTTTATAGACTAACCCTCTGTTCTCTCCCATGTAGACCTGCCCCTGGTCAACCTATCTGTGGAGCCCCAGCCCATAATGGAGGGCAATCTGGTAAAGTTCCACTGCTCTGCCAAAGCTAACCCACCAGTCATCCACTACAGGTGAGATAGTACACCTGCATATACAGACACACACACACACACACACACACACACACCACACACACACACACACACACACACACACCACACACACACACACACACACACACACACACACACACACACACACTCTCTTCCTCACACACACACATCTATTTTTCTCTCCAATTTAAATCTTTGGTTTGGGTGACCCAAAATCTCCACTTTTTGATGCCCTTATTGTGTTCAGTAGGCCTATATACCCACAATCTACATTCCGCTCATGTTTATGCACACAGGCTGCTTTAGGAGTTCCGTAGTCTCTCTGTCCATGTTCTGCTGCTCTACTGGGGTATAACACAGGAAACAACCACATACAGTTGAAGTCGGAAGTTTACATACACTTAGGTTGGAGTCATTAAAACTAATTTTTCAACCACTCCACAAATTTCTTGTTAACAAACTATAGTTTTGGCAAGTCGGTTACGACATCTACTTTGTACATGACAAGTATTCTTCCAGTACTTCTTCCAACAATTGTTCAGAGACAGATTATTTCACTTATAATTCACTGTATCACAATTCCAGTGGGTCAGAAGTTTACATCATCTGAGGTTGACTGTGCCTTTAAACAGCTTGGGAAATTCCCCCAAATTATGCCATGGCTTTAGAAGCTTCCGATAGGCTAAATGACATAAGTTGAGTCAATTGGAGGTGTACCTGTACCTCAGTGCCTTTTTGCTTGACATCATGGAGAAATCAAAAGAAATCAGCAAGACCTCTGAAAAAAATTGTAGACCTCCACAAGTCTGATTCATCTTTGGGAGCAATTTCTAAATGCCTGAAGGTACCACGTTCATCTGTACAAACAATAGTACGCAAGTATAAACACCATGGGATCACACAGCCATCATCCCCCTCAGGAAGGAGACGTTCTTGTGAAGATGATGGAGGAAACAGGTACAAAAAGTATCTATATCCACAGTAAAACAAGTCCTAAATCGACATAACCTGAAAGGCCATACTTTTTGGAGAAATGTCCTCTGGTTTGATGAAACAAAAATAGAACTGTTTGGCCATAATGACCATCGTTATGTTTGGAGGAAAAAGGGGGATGCTTGCAAGCTGAAGAACACAATCCTAACTGTGAAGCAGGGGGGTGGCAGCATCATGTTGTGGGGGCTCTTTGCTGCAGGAGGGACTGGTGCACTTCACAAAATAGATGGCATCATGTGGAAGGAAATTTATATGGATATATTGAAGCAACATCTCAAGACATCAGTCAGGAAGTTAAAGCTTGGTCTGAAATGGGTCTTCCAAATGGGCAATGACCCCAAGCATATGTAACAGTATAACTTTACATCCGTCCCCTCGCGAACCAGGGACCCTCTGCACACATCAACAACTGACACCCACGAAGCATCATTACCCATCGCTCCACAAAGGCCGCGGCCCTTGCAGAGCAAGGGGAACCACTACTTCTAGGTTTCAGAGCAAGTGACGTAACCGACTGAAAGGCTGCTAGCGCGCACCACCGCTAACTAGCTAGCCATTTCACATCCGTTACACATACTTCCAAATGTCACGCCCTGACTTTAGTTATATTTGGTTTCTTTATTATTTGGTTAGGTCAGGGTGTGACAAGGGTGGTTTGTTTAGTTTTTGTTTTGTCTATGGGTTTTGTCTTGTCTAGGGTTTTTGTTATCTATGGGGATTTTGTATTGTCTAGGGGTAATTAGGTTGATGGTGGCCTGGATGGGTTTCCAATCAGAGACAGCTGTTTATCGTTGTCTCTGATTGGGGAGCCTATTTAGGTTGCCATTTTCCAAGTGGGTTTTGTGGGTAGTTGTCCTTGTTAGTTGCCTGGATGCACTACGTTGGCGTCATGTGTCGGTTTGATATTTATTGTTTTTGTTGGCGACATCGGTAAATATATAAATAAGTATGTACGCTCAAAACGCTACGCCTTGGTTCACTCTTTTAAACGGCCGTGACACCAAAGTTGTGGCAAAATGGCTTAAGGACAACAAAGTCAAGGTATTGGAGTGGCCATCACAAAGCCCTGACCTCAATCCTATAGAAAATTTGTGGGCAGACCTGAAAAAGAGTGTGCGAGCAAGGAGGCCTCCAAACCTGACTCTGTTACACTAGCTCTGTCGGGAGGATTGGGCCAAAATTCACCCAACGTATTGTGGGAAGCTTGTGGAAGGCTACTCGAAATGTTTGACCCAAGTAAAAAAAATTAAAGGCAATGCTACCAAATACTAATAATATTAGGTGTATGTAAACTTCTAACCCACTGGGAATGTGGTGAAAGAAATAAAAGCTGAAATAAATCATTCTCTCTACTATTATTCTGACATTTCACATTCTTAAAATAAAGTGGTGATCCTAATTAACCTAAGACAGGGAATTGTTACTCGGATTAAATGTCAGGAATTGTGAAAAACTGAGTTTAAATGTATTTGGCTAAGGTGTATGTAAACTTCTCACTTCAACTGTAGGTTTCACATTGTTGTAGGTAGTCCGGGGTGGGGCAGGTGGTTAGTCGGCGTAAAAAAGTGTGCTAAATGTACCCAGATCTCCCCTTAGACCTTAACTCCTTGACAGCAGCTGGCATCTCATTGATTATAGATGGGCGGGGGTCCCTGAGACGATGGCGGTTATATCTCTGCCATATGCCTGTGCAGGGGGGGGGCTAACAAGCGCTGACTGAGGAAAGTGTGAGCTAACACAAGCATTCATTTTGGTTAATTCCCAGCCACCCTAATCAAAAATAAGATGAGGTCTGTCTGCAGTATGCATGTTGAAGGGGTTGTGTCATCTACCATCATTAACTTCCCATCATTCACTTTGGGAAGTTTACCTTTACCTCGTTTTGTTATAACATCTTTGGTCTGACCAACATTAACGTAACACACAGAAGGCATTGAACAATGTCAACAAACATGGCTCCACACATTATTGGCAATTAGCTTAGCATTAGCTTATCATAATCAGCACAACATTCAAAAAAGTATTTTACACACATCATTTGTTTCCAATACAATCTATGCAAGAATCGGAATGCAGGACTTGAAACCGTGAATAAAAGAGTAAATAAATTATTAAGACACAAACCATTTTCTGAAGGTGATTTATTGATACAGTTGGTGTGTGCTGGCAACCAATCACATCAACCCTGATACTCGCTCGGAGCCATTCGGTGTTGTTGTTTATGTATATAGCTAGTTGGCTAAGCTGTAGCCTTAGCAATTTCTTTCAAAAGGAGACTACCCAGATATGTGGAAATTATGGAGGTTTTTGTTTATTCTGACAAAGAATCTGAGTATTAAAATTAGGAATCAGATTCTGACAGTTACAGTGAGGAGTTGCCCCCCAGCCTTGTGGCCATTGAGAACCCTGAATCTGAAGACCCCTTGCCCACTGACAAAGTCCCAGATCCCTCTGAAGATGCTGGTGGTGATGGAGGCAGACCAACAGTGGGTGAAGTACGGAGGGGCTGTGGTAGCTGGAAGGCCGCCAGCCATTTCACTCCTCCTCTGGCCCTGCTTTTGGCTTTGATGAGTCCTAGTCTGGAATGCAAAGCCCCCTTGCGATCTCCCTCTGAGTCAGAGTGCTTTAAGCTGTTTCTGACAGAGGAGCAGGTGGGAGACAGTGGAGGAGATCAATCGCTAGGCCTTGGAGCTACAGTAGAAGAGAAATCCAGGATTGAGGGGGAAGCTTGCTAAATGGATGAAAACCACAATGAGTGAAATGTATACCTTCCTGGTAACAGTCCTTCTCATGGGAATAGTGAAGTAGAACTCTGTAAGGGAATACTGGAGCACGGATCCTATGTTTGCAACTCCCTTCTTTGCCACCCCCTTTTCCCAAGACCGCTTCCTAGTTCTGCTGCTATGCCTGAATTTCATGGAAAATGCTGCTGCCAACATAAATGACCACTTACACAAAATAAGAAATGTTCTCACCAGCCTGACATCAGCATTTGGATGGGACTTTGTGCCATACAAGGACCTATGCATTTGACGAGTCCCTGATGTTACGGAAGGGTAGGCTGGCGTTCTGTCAATACATTCCCTTCAAAAGGCACAGTTTGGGTCAAGTTCTTTATGTGTGACGTATAGACAGGATTTGTCAAGGACATTATAGTCTACACGGGTCCACCACTGACATCCAACATTCGTGGTAATGACCATGCTGGCTCCTCATTTCAGGAAGGGCCACACTTTGTATGTGGACAGCTGGCTTAGCAGTCTTACACTCTTCCAGCATCTGCTCTCCAACAACAATTCAAATCAAATGTTATTGCTCACATACACTTGCTTAGCAGATGTAATTGCAGTTTGAGTCCCTGGCGGAGTAGTGTGTTACTTATGGTAGGCTTTGTTACTTTTGTCCCAGCTCTCTGCAGGTCATTCACTAGGTCTCCCCTGTGGGTTCTGGGATTTTTGCTCACCGTTCTTGTGATAATTTGACCCCACAGGGTGAGATCTTGCGTGGAGCCCCAGATCGAGGGAGATTATCAGTGGTCTTGTATGTCTTCCATTTCCTAATAATTGCTCCCACAGTTGATTTCTTCAAACCAAGCTGCTTACCTATTGCAGATCAGTCTTCCCAGCCTGGTGCAGGTCTACAATTTTGGTTCTTGTGTCCTTTGACAGCTCTTTGGTCTTGGCCATATGGAGTTTGGAGTGTGACTGTTTGAGGTTGTGGACAGGTGTCTTTATACTGATAACAAGTTCAAACAGGTGCCATTAATACAGGTAACGAGTGGAGGACAGAGGAGCTTCTTAAAGAAGAAGTTACAGGTCTGTGAGAGCCAGAAATCTTGCTTGTTTGTAGGTGACCAAATACTTATTTTCCACCATAATTTGCAAATAAATTCATTAAAAATCCTACAATGTGATTTTCAGGATTTTTTCCCCTCATTATGTCTGTCATAGCTGAAGTGTAACTATGATGAAAATTACAGGCCTCTCTCATCTTTTTAAGTGGGAGAACTTGCACAATTGGTGGCTGACTAAATACTTTTTTTGCCCCACTGTATATGTGTGTACCTTGTGACATACCCCTGTGCTTGGGGGAGTACCATACAATCAGGCACTATTGAGCAAATCTGCAGCAATTACTGACTGACTGAGTGATTTGACAGGTGACCTGCCATGATACTATGACTTGGGGGTAGGAATGGTGGGGGGTAGGAATGCAGTTTTTGATGTTAAACCACTACATGAATATTGAAATATGGGTTATGCATATCTATACTGACATGACAGTTGTCAGTCTTCCCTTGCATTTTCCCTCATGTTTTTGTTTGTTGTTCAATAAAATAAATGCCTATGTCTTTTGTTGTTTTTCTCTCCAGTTAAACTGTAAAGGAGTGTAGATTCAAACAGTATATTGCTGCATTCAAACGCTGGCCTCAATCTTCAGCATGAAAGATGGCAAATTGTTTTCAATATTGTTTGTGTGCGTGGTTTCTGAAAGTACTAAATAAATATGAAATATTCGTAATTAGAATACAATATCAGAAAATAGCAATAGAAAAAACATTACACAAAATAATTAATTGCATTTACAACATGACAATTTTGAATGATCTACATAAGAAGCAGTAACTGAAGTGCTCCACAAGGGCTCCGCAAGAGGGCAGGGCAGGACAGAGGTATGCTAAACACGCCAAATGAATACAGTGCCTTGCAAAAGTATTCATCCCCCTTGGCATTTTCCCTATTTTGTTGCATTACAACCTGTAATTTAAATGGATTTATATTTGGATTTCATGTAATGGACATGCACAAAATTGTCCAAATTGGTGAAGTGAAATAAAAAAAAATACTTGTTTAAAAATAAAAAAGTACAGAAAAATTGTACATGGACATGTATTCACCCCCTTAATAAGATCTGGTGCCACCAATTACCTAAAGAAGTCAAATAATTAGTTAACCAAAGTCCACTTGTGTGCAATCTTAGTGTCACATGATCTCAATATATATATATATATATTTTTTTTTTATCCATTATTTTACCAGGTTAAGTTGACGGAGAACACATTCTCATTTACAGCAACAACCTGGGGAATAGTTACAGGGGATAGGAGGGGGATGAATGAGCCAATTGTAAACTGGGGATTATTAGGTGACTGTGATGGTTTGAGGGCCAGATTGGGAAAGACAGCACCCTAGGTTTGGAATATTTTTTAGACCAGAGGAAAGAGTGTTTCCCACTGGCCCTCCAACACCACTTCCAGCAGCATCTGGTCTCCCATCCAGGGACTGACCAGGACCAACCCTGCTTAGCAGCAGAAGCAAGCCAGCAGTGGAATGCAGGGTGGTATGCTGCTGGCTATAAATATATACACCTGTTCTGAAAGGTCCCAGAGTCTGCAACACAACTAAGCAAGTGACACCATGAAGACCAAGTTGTGGAGACGTATAGTTCAGGATTGGGTTATAAGAAAATATCAGAAACTTTGAACATCCCACGGAGCACCATTAAATCCATTATAAAAAAATGGCAAGAATATGGCACCACAACAAACCTGCCAAGAGAGGGCCGCCCACCAAAACTCACTGACCAGGCAAGGAGAGCATTAATCAGAGAGGCAACAAAGAGACCAAAGATAACCCTGAAGAAGCTGCAAAGCTCCACAGTGAAGATTGGAGTATCTATCCATAGGACCACTGTAAGCCATACACCCCACAGGCCAGAAAAAAAGCCGATGCTAAAAGAAAAAAATAAGCAAACACGTTTGGTGTTTGCCAAAAAGCATGTGGGACACTTCCCATACATATGGAAGAAAGTACTCTGGTCAGATGAGATTAAAATGTAGCCTTTTAGTCATCAAGGAAAACGCTATGTCTGGCGCAAACCCAACACCTCTCATCACCCCAAGAACCCCATCCCCACAGTGAAGCATGGTGGCGGCAGCAATGGGGATGTTTTTCATCGGCAAGGACTGGGAAACTGGTCAGAATTTAAGGAATGATGGATGGCGCAAAATACAGGGAAATCTTGAGGGAAACCTGTTTCAGTTTTACAGAGATTTGAGACTGGGACGGAGGTTCACCTTCCAGCAGGACAATGACCCTAAGCATACTGCTAAAACAACACTTGAGTGGTTTAAGGGGAAACATTTAAATATCTTGGAATGGCTTAGTCAAAGTCCAGACCTCAATCCAATTGAGAATCTGTGGTATGACTTAAAGTTTGCTGTACACCAGCGAAACCCATCCAACTTGAAGGAGCTGGAGCAGTTTTGCCTTGAAGAATGGACAAAAATCCCAGTGGCTAGATGTACCAAGCTAATAGAGACATACCCCAAGAGACTTACATTTATATTACATTTAAGTCATTTAGCAGACGCTCTTATCCAGAGCGACTTACAAATTGGTGCATTCACCTTATGATATCCAGTGGAACAACCACTTTACAATAGTGCATCTAACTCTTTTAAGGGGGGGGGGGGTTTAGAAGGATTACTTTATCCTATCCTAGGTATTCCTTAAAGAGGTGGACTTAAAGACTTGCAGCTTTAATTGCTGCAAAAGGTGGCTTTACAAAGTATTGACTTTGGGGGGTTGAGTACTTACGCATTTTCAAGTTTAAATTTTTTTGGTCTTATGTCTTGTTTGTTTGACAAGAAAAAATATTTTGCATCTTCAAAGTGGTAGGCATGCTGTGTAAATCAAATGATACAAACCCCCAAAGAATCCATTTTAATTCCAGGTTGTTAGGCAACAAAATAGGAAAAATGCCAAGGGGGTTGAATACTTTTGCAAGCCACTGTGTACACAGGCCAATGGTCATGATGAGGGCAGCTTCAAAGAAGCGAATAGGTCGCTGACGCCATTAGCATTGTTTTTACAGAACTAATAGATTACTTTATATAAGCACAATTGAGTATAACGTAATTGTTCTGAAATCAGTACCTTGCGTGGTTACAAAGGAATGCACACGCTCAATACATAAACACATACATACAGTTGAATTCGGAAGTTTACATACACTTAGGTTGGAGTCATTAAAACACTTTTGTACCCGTTTCCTCCAGCATCTTCACAAGGTCCTTTGCTGTTGTTCTGGGATTGATTTGCACTTTTTGCTCCAAAGTACGTTCATCTCTAGGAGACAGAACGCGTCTCCTTCCTGAGCGGTATGACAGCTACATAGTCCCATGGTGTTTATACATGCGTACTATTGTTTGTACAGATGAACGTGGTACCTTCAGGCATTTGGAAATTGCTCCCAAGGATGAACCAGACTTGTGGGGGTCTTGGCTGATTCCTTTTGAATTTCCATAGTTAGTGTATGTAAACTTCTGAGCCACTGGAATTGTGATACAGTGAATTATGAGTGAAATAATCTGTCTGTAAACAATTTTTGGAAGAATTACTTGTCATGCACAAAGTAGATGTCCTAACAGACTTGCCAAAACTATAGTTTGTTAACAAGAAATGTGTGGAGTGGTTGAAAAACAAGTTTTAATGACAACCTGGAGTCATTGTGTTTTTAAACTTCCGACTTCAACTGTAAGTGTATGTAAACTTCTGACTTCAGCTGTATATAACTTGCAAATATTGTATAATCCAGGTGTGCAAAGCTCTTATGGCGCTTTTGCACTGCATGACAGTGCCATGCCGTGCCGTGAATATCACAGTTCCTATTTCATTTTCATTTTCCCATGGCCCGCATGATTCCTGGACCCAAGCATGATATTCATCCTTAAACAACATAAGGAAAACAACAATGAAAGCAATGCAGGCGCCAGCGGGAAAAAGTTTAGCATGTTCTATTCTGAGTCGAGAAAATGTCTGCATACATGACCTGAGGAACCACTCATTGGGCTCTCACCGAAGAGAGAAATTTGTCCGGCTCATCTAGCAAATCCTAATCTTACATTTGCATAACATGCCTCATACGTAAATTGTCTGCAACAGTGAAATGGGCGACAACTACTTGAATTAATGAGGAGGCTGAACGCACCTCATTTCAAACTGTTGTTTGAAAATAACTTGAAATTGACAAGATTAAACATAGTTTATAGATAATTAGCAGGCAATTTGCCTTGGTTTGCAGGCAGCACGTGTTAACTGTCCTGTTGCGTAACAATCACATTTTGGAACAGTGAGCGCATTCTGACATCACACGCATAAAAAAAACTCACGCTGAGGAGACCAGCATGATTTTCCTGTGTTATATAATGAATTTAGTCTATGGGCCAGGAGAAACTTTAATCCATTATTTGGTTTGTTTTAAACAGCCATTTAAAAACGTCAGCTAAAAATCACTGTGAGAGATAGGGGCAGCCGTACTGAAATACTGAACTTCCTTGAAGACAAGCACACACATATTTTTGACCAAAGTCCATTTTCAAGAAAATCCTAGCCAAATTGAAAGTCCTTCCCCTTAAATAAATAAGTGTACTGTGTTTTTGCAAAAAGCTAAGGGATGGGGCTGGAGAAATGTTACTGCTCTCAAATTCAGAAACAGAGCTATGGGTGCAAGGACTGACCATCCATGACATCAAAATTATAGCTTTAACCATGTTATATATGCTATACAGTGTTTACATTGGAGTAAATCAAGCTTATATTTTGCGTTCTGATAGGGTACGATAGTTAAACTAATCTCATGATGCATTTATAAGTTATATTCTTCAAGAATCAATGCGTACATACATTTCTACATAAAAAAACGTTTCACTAATGCTGACCTCTAACGTCACCTACAAAGGAAATTACGTAGATAACAGCATTTTCGGCAGTCAAATGCAACAACAAAACATTATTTATAAAAAGCAATCTATTAATATGGTTTTTGAACACAATACAAGCGTGATAGCTGTACTTTTACTTATAATTCTCCCTTTTGAATCTATACAAACTAGTGCTGACAGGCAACTACACATTGTCAAGATCCCACAAACACAAATGAGGAAATGGCTACCTAAATATGATCCCCAATCAGAGACAACGATAAACAGCTGCCTCTGATTGGGAACCATATCAGGCCACCATAGAAATACAAAAACACCTAGATGACACACCCAAGTCACTATCAAGCCCCAACCAACCAAAAACAGCTTACTATGGTCAGGGCGTGACAATTTCCGACTTAAAAACGGGTAAATTCCCACCTTCCACATGATTACGAATGCAACATAAGTCTCCCATTGACATCAACCCTGCAAACAAAAATGAATAGTTACGATGTCCCCGAAACATAGTGCTCAGGATGCTGTTTTATGTTCCTGTCGAGGTTTTGTCTTGTTCCCGGTTTGTTCCCGGGACGTCCCCAAGAACGATTTTAGGACGTTCTCTGGACGTTGTGTCATGGACCATGAACAAACCGGGAACTAAACCAAACCTCCACAGGAACATGACACAATGTCTTGACAACCTTAGGTGACCATTTTGTGACACATTTATTGTTTCGAGGATAGGACCTGTCTGAAACATCCCCTTGCAGTCATTGAATGTCCCAACTACAAAGTCCTATCAGAACCAAAAAGAAACCTATTTGTAATGTTCCTTAGTGGTCATCAAAATACCTTTTTTATGACTTTATACTGCGACCAAACTGAGGCCTATACTGAAAGTCAATTTATGGTGTTGAGTATAACGTCATGTTTTAATGTTCCTAGAACGTTTTCAAAGGTCATTGAGATAACGTCTCGCCCAAACCCTAAAAGGGACCTTGTGTTAACGTCGCCTAATGTCCTTAGGACGTCCCCTTTTTGCCGGTAATGCATTTGACTTAGTAAATTGGGATTTGCTCCAGTGTGTATATGAACGGTACTTACTTAACGGTAAGGGCATTCATTTTAGGCAACCGAACAGTTGGAAAAGTTATTGTACACCTCTGAAGTAGTTCCAACAATAGGCACCTTATCACTGTGCTCAGGTAGCCTAGTGGTTAGCGCATTGGGCCAGTAACTGAAAGGTTGCTGGATCAAATCCCTGATCTGACAAGGTAAAAATCTGTTGTTCTGCTCCTGAGCAAGGCATTTAACCCATGGTTCTCCGGGCGCCGTGGATGTTGATTATGGCAGCCCCCCGCACCTCTCTGATTCAGAGGGGTTGGACTAAATGCAGAAGACACATTTCAGTTCTACAACTGACTAGGTATCCCCCTTTTCCAGGTATAGGCAGTAACCTAAATAAGAGCTATGAAGGACAGTTAGCACTGTGACTGTAGAGATAGAAGAACCTTTCCCAGCATCGTGAGGAAATGGACAGAGAGAGTGTGGGATTGTTCACACAAGCAGAAGTCCACAGCCCTCCCAACCCAGGAGAGAGAGGAGAGAATGGGAATCTACTGTAGAAGAAAGAGTAGGGCCCTGACTTGATGCAAGAATCCTCTCTACTCCTCTGGCTCTGTACTAAATGGCACCCTATTTAATGCACTACTTTTGACCAGGGCCCACAAGGAAACCCATAGGGCTCTGGTCAAACGTAGTGCACTAAAACAGGGAATAGGGTGCCATTTTGTACACATCACTACTATCTATTCTCTTTCAAGGGAAATACCTAGTCAGTTGTATAACTGAATGCATTCAACTGAAATGTGGCTTCCACATTTAACCCAACCCTTCTGAATCGGAGAGTTGCGGGGGCTGACTTAATCGACATATTCAGCGCACAGGGAACAGTGGGTTAACTGACTTGCTCAGGGGCAGAACGACAGATTTTTACCTTGTCAACTCGGGATTCAGTCCAGCAACCTTTCGGTTACTGGCCCAATGTTCTAATCACTAGGCTACATGCCTTAAAGCTGCACACAGACAGGCTCGTTTCTCGCTGCCTTCTTAATGCCCTATTTGCATGGGATTAGTTTTACTGGGGGAGATAGGGTTATGTAATTATGTGCATGAGCACAAATCACCACATCCGTAATTTAAGTCCCATCCGAATCGGCCATGTCGGTTATTTCTACAAAGCAGGAGAGTAATAATTCCAGCCGGAAAAAAACTTCCCGTGCAAATCGAAGTAATTTAAAAAAAATGTTGTGTTGCTCACGGTTTGAGCAAGAAAGCAATAACTAATTCGATAAAATTATGCGCTGCGCATAGCCTATATATGAATGGCCTACATGTATCAACATTCACAGTGAATGCTTTTGTTTATACGTTTTGTGCCAATGAATTGAACATTGCCAAATGCATCAGTAAAAAAACATTGTGCCTATTTAATGCAACCCTTGCTGTTAGATCGCAAAGCGGCATTACAACTGAGCTAAACTTTTGGAAATGACAAGTTCACTTTCTCATCCATAGCCTAAAAACACATCTCAAGTGCTGTTTACCTCACATCTGCAGACTGGGGGGCATTTAGGACGTCTTCCACTGCGGATCGCTAAAATATCCTAATGATTATGATCACACTTCCTCAATCAAAATATTACGTCAACACTATACCAAAGATGGTTTGGTATGGTTTATAAACTTGGAAGCCAAGCTCGAGTTACCAGTGAAGCCTGTTATTGCCTGGACATGTTGAAAAATCTTCATGTCTAGAATAAAAACATCCAGGCTTCCGTCATAACAGTCAATTTATTGAAAAAAAAGAACAAATTACAGGGGGCAGTTTGGGAATAATTACATACACAACCTTCTCTAGTAATACAAGTCCTGTGCGATTAGGGCTTTAGCCAATGCTTGGCTATTGATCACCAGAGAGCTACCATTTTCCTTGTGAAATGAGGAGTGTTCTTCCGATGCCTGAGAGGTCGGAGCAGGAAGCTGTCGATGCTATGAGGTTGGGCTTGGAATCTGGATGTAGGGGATAAGGAGGGATAGGAATAGGGAGGTATCTCTTATCTCAGACACTCCAGACCTTTTACTCAGAGAAAGTATGATGGTTTGGAAGCGTGGAGAGACCTAACGGTTTGGAGATGAATATCTAATACTTCAGATTGCGTCCATAATGGCACCCTTTCTCTATATAGTGCACTTTGTTTGACCAGAACCATATGGGCCCTGGTCAAAAGTTGTGCAATATCTAGGGAATAGGGTGCAATTTGAGCTGTAGCCCAGGTGGTCTTTCATTCAAGCTCAATTGGGGGAAGAGAAAAACATGAAGGAGGGAGATGAGATCACCTTACAAAAAGATAAATAAACTCTGGGGAGTGGATGGTCCATTTTGTGAGAGATGCAGGCCATCTGGTTGAATGACAGCACAGAGGTGAAGGGGGGGGGGGGGGGGGGGTCCGGGAGCCTAACTCCATTAGCAACTTTTTGTTTATAATAAAGCTGCAGAGAAAGTGAGATAGAGAGAGAGAGGATAAAGTGGGGCAGGGAAGGGGAATGAGATGGTTTCGCTTGCAAATAAAGTACGCTTCTTATCCTCACGGGGGTTTCTGGTGTTGGTGTCACTGCTGCTGTTGTTTTTGTCGCAGGGCAATTTGTGGTTCCTAATTTGACACTTCTGAGGTGTCTGATGAAAAGACTCAATTGTGCAGATTTAGCTCGGCTTGTCAGCTGTTTGATGAGAAGGTGGGTGATTTGAACACAAATCGCTCTCTATGTGTATCGACATGAACTAATTTGATTGTTGTTGTTTTATGCAACAGGGTTCCTCTGGGAGGAGAGTGTGTGTATACATGCGTGAGTGTGTCTGTGTCTGTGCGCGACACCCTGCATTCGAATTGTACAGCAGAAGATCATAGAAAACATGAATAGCACTTCAAAAACTCAAAAAAGCTAAATGGATTCCTTCGTGCATACAGTTATGTGGGTTTACATGTTCAAAAGCGGTGCTCATATATACGATCGTTACTGAATAATTCAGAAGTGACTGGGAAAGGATGGGCGTCAGACATGTAGCTCTGATCTGTTCCGAATCTGACATTCAGAGGCTTGAGAGAGAGCATATTGAGAAGGGATATTGAAGAAACATTGACAGCAGACAGCATCACCCTTTCGGAGTTCGTCTTTGCCATTTTCAAGCTGTGTTTTTCGAGTGCCATGGTAAGGCAGTAAAATATCTTCTGACTCATAGGCGATTTGTTTTACTTTGATCCCCTTCAATGCGGTCACGATCCCTTTCAACGCTGTGATGAAATATCTTTCGCAAAATGGCAGACCGTCATATGGCATCTGGTGTCTAGCTTGTACGGATTGCATTGCTTCTGTGGGTTCGTCCCAAATGGCATCCGATCCCCTCTATTGTGCATTACTTTTGACCAGGGCCCATTGGGAAACCTATTGGGCTCCAGTCAAATGTTGTGCGCTATATTGGAAATAGGGTGTCATTTGGGTCGCATCCTGTGTACACCCGATCAACAGGTAACTACCTAAATATTGAAAACACTTGAGTAAATGTGGGATACAAAGTATATTTATGGCAGGTGTTTCCACACAGGTGTGGTTCCTGAGTTAATTAAGCAATTAATATCCCATCATGCTTTGGGTATAAAAATGCTGGGCAGGCCATTATTTTAGCTGCCATGGCTATGGGATGACAATGTCCCCATCCACAGGGAAGGAGTGTTCAATTAATGGTTTGATGAGTTTGAAAATGATGTAAACCATATGCCGTGGCCGTCAGTCACCAGATCTCAACCCAATTGAACTCTTATGGGAGATTCTGGAGCGGTGCCGGAGACAGCGTTTTTAACCACCATCAACAAAACACCAAATGATGGAATTTCTGGTTGAAGAATAGTTTTTCATCCCTCCAATAGATTTCCAGACACGGTGCATTGAAGCTGTCGAATCCCCCCAGTAGAGTTCTATACCAAGGTGCATTGAAGTTGTTCTGTCTCATGGTGGCCCAACGCTCTATTAAGAGTTCATGTTGGTGTTTCCTTTAATTTGGCAGTTACCTGTATCTTTGATTTGAATGCTAGATGAAACTTTAAAATGGACATTCCACAATTGAGAAATGTTTCTGGAAGGGAATGTCAACGCGGGCCTGGATGGTGCATCGAAAGTGAATGGTGTGTTCTACAACAGTACATACAGTCTGCTTCCCAAATGGTACCCTATTCCCTATGTAGTGCAATACATTTGACCAGGGCCCATAAGGCTCTGGTCAAATGTAGTGCACTATATAGGGAATAGGGTGCCATTTGTGACATAGTCGTAGATTTACAGCAATTGAACATAACACACATGAGAAAATGAAAACAGGACTTTTCGTGAATGTATGTATTTGGTTTTGACAAGAATTCGAAGGTAGTATATGTCTGTGTTGTCTGTATTCACAAAAAATGTTCTGCCTGTTCATAATCTCATTATCTAAATGTTGACATCTATAACCAGAACATCTTTTCTAACATAGCATTACACACAACAAACAGTGCATTGTTAAAATACAACAACACATTTTATTTTCAAATATGTTCGTCCTAGTTAATTATGTATGATTTGTCGCTCTTTTCACTCCGAATCCTAAAGTTATGTTTTGTCCCGATGTATAGCCTAGCCTACATAATTGTTCATCGCATTTATTCAAAACTGGGTTCTGTGTATTCTTTACTTAAACCCCCCCCCCCCCCATCTGTCATTGTAAACAATAGTTTGTTTGTTCAGGTGCTTGATCTACCTATTACTGGTACTGCGGTGAGATATGCATGTGCCGGGCAAGGTCCTTCGCACAGCCAATTTATTTATACTTCGTTATAATGACTTCGGCATCAAAGCGTGTGAACGACAGAGACAAAATGAGAAAACCTATATTGTAAAGCCCTCCTCAAGCACTCCCTTTGTTGACAACAAGCAGCACATGAATATGCTCAAACGAAGAAGAGATAAAAGCAATGCACCGAAACAAAACAAAAGCCACCTTTTCTTTTGTTGTTTCACTATGCTTGGCGAAGCGCAGAACACCGGAGTAAATTGCACTCGAATGCAACACGTTTTAACTGGCTGAGTCCCAAATAGCACGCCATTCCCTATGTGCCCTGGTCAAAAGTAGTGTACTATGCAGGGAATTGTGTGCCATTTGTGACACAGCCACTGGTCTTTCATGTCCACCTCCAAGGGGGCTGCTGGTTGGATTTCATAGCCCACGTTGTCTTCCCTCTTCCCAGTTGTAACCACTCTGGGCTGAAGTGGCCCCTAGGTACAAATCTAAGATCAGCTTCTCCTCCCCCACCAAATCATAACCGTCTATGAATTTAAGAATGCTTACATTTCTCCAGTTCCTTACCTCAGCTTTTTACCGAAACAGCAGGGGGAAACCCTTTGTTATTTTTTCAACTGTGGATTTCCCCTTTAAGGGTAGGATTGGGGGAGGGAAAGCTGATCCTAGATCTGATCCTAAACTTCCTGCCAGAGTGGTCACAACAGGAAAGACAGTGAAGTTGACCATAGATGCTGAAAAGATCTTCCCCGAAGATGAGGTATGGGCTGGATTAATGTAACCACTCTTAAATGCATATACAGAGCTATGGATGCAAGGACTGACCATCCATAATATCAACATTATAGTTTGAGCCATGTTTGGAGGCTATCCGGTGTTTGCTTACGTTTACTTTGTTTACGAACATTGTGTATTTTGGGTTCAGATGGGGTATAAAATCTCATGAGGCATTTATAAGTAATATTCTTCAAGAATCAATGGGTACATACAGTATCATTAATTTATAAATCCAAAAATGGATGTAGCAACAGCCAGATTGCCCCTTTAATCATAAGTGAGGAAATGCAAAACCGACCGAAGATCAGCATCCAGAGGCAGCTTCAGGTACAGATCTAGGATCAGCTTCCCCTCCCCTAATCCTAATTAACCATTAGTGGGGAAAATGCAAAACTGACCCAAGATCAGCATCTAGGTCTAACTTCAACCTACTCTGTTGTATATTCAGATGGGCCAAAGGGGGCAGCATCATCAGAGAGGTGTCAGGTGACACCTATGAGGTCATCGTGGACCACTCGTTCTTCACAGAGCCCGTCTCCTGTGAGGTCACCAATGCGCTGGGCAGCACCAACATCAGCAGGAACGTGGATGTCTACTGTGAGTAGTAATCCGCAAGCAACATGTGCAAGCAAGCACGCACACACACACACACACACACACACACACACACACACACACACACACACACACACACACACACACACACACACACACACACACACACACACACTACTGTGAGTAGTCCCCAAGCAAACAGACCAAGGAACCAAAACTAGCTAGCTACAGGCACTACGAATCACATCTACCACTACATGGATAGTCCCAAATAGAAGGTTTGTAGATGTTAACTAACTGTCAACAACATTTCAACTAACTATCAAATAAACCCTCGCTCTAACCTTAATCCTTACCCTAACCCTAGACCTAACCCCAACCTTACCCTTCCCCTCACGCTAATCATACACTCAACCCTAGCCCTTACCCTAACCCCAGCAAGTTGTTGTGTATCAACAGAGTTGCAATTATTTGTTTGCTGATACTGGAGCTTAAGGATCTGTAGATCATCTACAGATGATTATCCAAATCAAGTGTAACCATTTCTGTTCCTGTGGTTCCAGATGGGCCCAGAATGGCTGCTGAGCCACAGTCTCTACAGGTGGACCAGGGATCAGATGCTATCTTCAACTGTGCCTGGACAGGAAACCCCTCCCTCACCATTGTGTGGATGAAACGTGGCTCTGGAGTGGTAGGCATTGTAATCACCATCATCCTTTTTATTATGCTTGTATTTCCAGTTACTTATTGTGCAAGACCCATTCCCTCTTAACCCTCATACTACCGACTCGGGTACTTTGAGCCCAGAGGCACATATTTTTATCATTGCACAAGACTTTGCCAATCATCTTGTTCTTAATAAATATAAATTATTGTTTGGTGTTTCTGTATCAATATGGACTTTTTTTTAAATCTGCTCCTTCGGGGTCATTTTGACACCAGACAAAAACACTTAATTTCGTCTATTGTAATTTGATAGATCTGACTCTTTATTTGAATCTATGTTTCTCTGGAGACATAATAACAATTTATCCATACCACCAGAAGGTGGAGGGGAACCTGAATCAGTGATTTTGACCAGATAGAAAGATCACCTGCAGAGATATAGTTCCCCATGTACTAAACTAAGATTTTACTTTTCTATACCATGTAAAGTCTGACTGCGTACAAAACCAAAATAACATTATTTTTGTGGATAGAAAAATCTGTATTTTCCGAAAAGTAGTTATTCTAGGGCGAATCTAAAGTGTTTATTTGAATCCAGGTTTCTCTGGAGAGTTGTACATATAATCAGAGGGTGGAGGTGTACCCGTTGCAGTGACCTTGACCTGATAGACAGATCACCTGCAGAGATGGAGCACCTGGTGTACTCGTCTATGGTTATAACTGGCTATAACTATGACTGTGTACAATATATAAAATACCTTAGATATATGCTTAGTTGCAGTCAAAACAGCTCATGAAAGTCTGTCAGTGGTATGAATACTTGGTAGAACTGTAAGACAGAAACCAGCTACTCTCTGAATGTACACATACTGTAGTGGTGTGTATTCCCCCGAAAAAAAATAGTTATTCTACTGCAGATGTTATATAAATACCAGAATTCCTATAATGCCCTCCAATATTCTATATGTGCAACTTAGGTTTCTTTGTTTGCTGTAACATTTGGTTTGAAGTGACTTTGAGGATTTGGGAATGCTTTTTGGAGCATCCTGCCATAGATCCTACCACTCCCATTGTGTCACTAGTAGCGATGCTGGCAGTGGGGTAAATGAAAAAGTAAAGTAAATAAAGAAAATTAAGCCATATTTTTGGTAGCTGTCTCAGGATCAATTGGTTAATTACTTTTTGTCAGTAAAATTAAGTATATTTCAAATGTTGGTGTACCACCCATTTTTAAATTCATATTTATTTCAAAAATTCTAAAAACTAAATGACACTACAATAAAGTGATGGTAAATCTGCTATTTATTATTAGTGTGAATTGTACCTTGGAAAAAAGCTGCACATTATTTAAGGGGAAATTTACATTATCTTTTGACAGAATATGCAAATTAACTGTACTTTTGCTATGGTCTGTTTGGTCTGTTTTGGTAAAACAAATATCTCAGATAACATAATGTACATGTCTAATTACACTGAGTGTACAAAACATTAGGAAACCTGATATTTCCATGACATACACTGACCAGGTGAATCATAGTTTTGTAAACTTAGTGTTTGTTTTGATTAGAATTAAGTTTATATTTTACTATGATTGTTTCTTTTTCCCAATAGTTTCTTCTTGGGTCAAAATGACCCCAGTTCGTAATCCATGCATGTAAAATATGTTGGTAGTATAAGGATTAAGGGCAATGAAGTATTATATTCTATTCTACAATGCCTTCTGAAAGTATTCAGACGCCTTGACTTTTTCCAAATTTTGTTAGGTTACAGCCTTATTCTAAAATTGATTAAATAGTTTTTTTTACTCATCAATCTTCACACAATACCCCATAATGACAAAGCTCCCCCCAAAAATGTGACATTTTTGCTATCATATTTACATAAGTATTCAGATCCTTTACTCAGTACTTTGTTGAAGCACATTTGGCAGTGATTACAGAGTGATTACAGAGTACAGAGTGATTACTAGAGTCTTCTTGGGTATGATGCTACAAGCTTGGCACACCTGTATTTGCAGATCCTCTCAAGCTCTGTCAGATTGGATGGATAGCGTTGCTGCATAGCTATTTTCAGGTCTCTCCAGATATATTAAATCGGGTTCAAGTCCGGGCTCTGGCTTGGCCACTCAAGGACATTCAGAGACTTGTTCCGAAGTCATTCCTGCCTTGTCTTTGCTGTGTGCTTAGGGTAATTGTCTTGTTGGAAGGTGAACCTTCGCCCCAGTCTGAGGTCCTGAGCACTCTGGAGCAAGTTTTCATCAAGGATTTCTCTGTACTTTGCTCCATTCATCTTTGCCTCAATCCTGACTAGTCTCCCAGTCCCTGCTGCTGAAAAACATCCCCATAACATGATGCTGCCACCACCATGCTTCACCATAGGGATGGTGCCAGGTTTCCTCCAGACATAACGTTTGGCATTTAGTCCAAAGAGTCCAAGCTTGGTTTCAGAGTCTTTAGGTGCCTTTTGGCAAACTCCAAGCTGGCTGTCATGTGTCTTTTACTGAGGAGTGGCTTCCGTCTGGCCACTCTACCATAAAGGCCTGATTGGTGGAATGCTGCAGAGATGGTTGTACTTCTGGAAGGTTCTCCCATCTCCAGAGAGGAACTCTGGAGCTCTGCCAGAGAGACCATCGGGTCCTCCCTGACCAAGGCCCTTCTCCCCCGATTGCTCAGCTCTAGGAAGAGACTTGGTGGTTCCAAACTTCTTCCATTTAAGAATGATGGACGGCACTGTGGTCTTGGGGACTGTTAATGCTGCAGAAATGTTCTGGTACCCTTCCCCAGATCTGTGCCTCGACACTATCATGTCTCAGAGCTCTACGGACAATTCCTTCGACCTCATGGCTTGGTTTTTGCTCTGACATGCACTGTCAACTGTGGGACCTTATATAGACAGGTGTGTGCCTTTCCAAATCATGTCCATTCAATTGAATTTACCAAAGATGGACTCCAATCAAGTTGTAGAAACATATCAAGGATGATCAATGGAAACAGGATGCACCTGAGCTCAATTTTGATTCTCATTGCAAAGGGTCTAAATAATTATGTAAATGTGATATTTAAGTTTTTTACATTTGCAAAAATGTTTTTAAAAAACAGTTTTTGCTATGTCATTATGGAGTGTTGTGTGTAGATTGATGAGGAAAATAACTATCAATATCAATTTTAGAATAAGGCTGTAACGTAACAAAACGTGGAAAAAGTCTGAATACTTTCCTAAGGCACTGTATGTTTTTCTGTTCTGTTTCTATGCTATTCAATTTTGTATTCTATTCAATTATATCCTGTCCTATCCTCTACTGTTTTATTCTAACAATTATATTCTATTTTACCGGTATTCTATTCCATTGTATTCTTTTCTAGCAGTTAGTGATTTCATTAGTATATTGTGCCAATGCAACTTGATTCTTCCTTCACCTAGAGGTGAATATCATGTACTATATAGGCATCAAATATGCTTTTTTTCTGTATTTAACCTTGCAGAACACTTTTGATCAAATCCAGACATCTTAAGAGATGCAAAACAGAAAATACCTATGGAAAAACTGCAAAAGATCCCAGACACTCAACACATCATACTGTACATTCCCCACACATTGGCTAACCTGTAACGGCGTTCCTCTCTCTCTTCATAAGAAGAGGAGGAGTAGTGATCGAACCAAGGCGCAGCGGGTTGTGAATACATGATGAATTTTATTTACAAGACAAAACGAAACAAACTATACTTGAATAAACTAACAAAATAACAAAACGATGTAGACAGACCCGAACAAACGAACTTACATATACACGAAGCACGCTGACACAGGAACAGACTACATAAACGCACGAAACAAACCGAAACAATCCCGTATGGTGTAACATAAACACAGACACAGGAGACAACCACCCACAAACAAACATTGTGAACAGCCTACCTAAATATGACTCTCAATCAGAGGAAACGTCAAACACCTGCCTCTAATTGAGAGCCATACCAGGCAACCCAAAACCAACATAGAAACAGACAACATAGAATGCCCACCCAAACTCACGTCCTGACCAACTAACACACAAAACTAAACAGAAAACAGGTCAGGAACGTGACAAACCGGGCTATCTGCATTGTGTCCCGCCACCCACCACCAGCCAACCCCTCTTTTACACTACTGATACTCTCTGTTCATCATATATGCATAGTCACTTTAACCATATCTACATGTACATACTACCTCAATCAGCCCGACTAACCGTTGCCTGTATGTAGCCTCGCTACTGTTATTTTCACTGTCTTTTTACTGTTGTTTTTATTTCTTTACTTACCTATTATTCACCTAATACCTTTTTTGCACTATTGGTTAGAGCCTGTAAGTTAGCATTTCACTGTAAGTACCTGTTGTTTTCAGGGCACGTGACAAATAAACTTTGATTTGACATTCATAATGATATTGGTTGAAAATAATATATTTTAGATGGTCCACTGCTTTCAGTTTGTCATATAGGCAATTTTTTGAGTTATCATACACGTGTTATCATACACTTTTTATCATACACTTTTATACTGTTTATTAAAGCAGTGGCTCAAGTGGCTTTGCAGACTTTAAGATGCTTGCCAACACTCTCCTTTTGGTGAGAGTTAATTGTGATTGGCTTATATGAGGATTGGATGGTACTCGGCTGCAGCCGTGGGTTCAGAGACAAGTGTTTTATCACCAGCCTGACCTTTGACCTTTAACCCAACCTGACCTTTCGTGACCGTCCACAGGTGCTTAGCAATGACAACATCCTGACGCTCAAGGCGGTGAGGCAGGATGATGCTGGGAAGTACGTATGCCGGGCGGTGGTCCCCCGAGTTGGAGCTGGAGAAAAGGAAGTGTCCCTCACTGTGAATGGTAAGTGCACTTCACATCAGGATGAATGCCAAATTCATTTCCAAGCTGGATCCCACTGGGCAAAGACATCAGTTCAACGTCTAGTTTTAATTTACATTCAGTTGAGTTGTCAACTAACATGAATTCAACATGAAATCAACAAAAAAATTCACCATGTCATTGGATTTAGGTTAAAAGTTGGGTGAAGAAAAAGTAAATTGCCTTCAATAATTGGCCTTTTAAAAATCCAATCAGTTTTCCACATTGATTTAACCTCATCGCAAAATATTTGGGGTTGAAATTACGTGGAAACGACATTCATTCAACTAGTTTTTGCCCAGTGGAATGTAGAAGCTGTTCCAAGCTCAGGGACATGTTTCAGGCTAGCTGGACTCTGGGACAACAAAGTAAAAGCAGAGACATATTTACAATAGTGGTGTCAATATCAGGGGGTCATAATGTAGTTTGCTTTTAACTGGGAGAAGAAAAGCATGGATTTGATTACAGCTAGGACTAACTTACTAAGTAAAAATGAACTGTAACTGTTTAGAGGTCATCTGTCATATCAAGATAGCTGTCAATCATCATTGACACCTGATACTATCATAATATCGCTCAACCCTACTCCTACTTTAGATGCACTCCCTTACATATTTATTTGGACACTGAAGCTAAAACGTTTAATTTGATTCTATACTCAATCATTTTGTATATGAAATAAAATGTTTTATATAAGGTGAAAGTACAGAATGTCACCTTGTATTTGAGGGTATTTTCATACATATCTATTTTACTGTTTAGAAATGAATGCACTTCATCTATCTAGTCCCCCCATGTGAAGGTGTCTAGTATGGACAAATTCACTTATAGTGTATTACATTTATTCAAAACTTTAGTATTTGGTCTCATATTCCTCACACACAATGACCACATCAAGCTTCTGACTCAACAAACTTGTTGGATGAATTTGCAGTTTTGGTTGTGTTTCGGATTATGTTGTGTCCAAGAGAAATGAATGGTAAATAATGTATTGTGTCAATTTGGAGTCACTTTTATTGTAAATAAGAATAGAATATGTTTCTGAACACTTCTACATTAATATGGATGCTACAATGATTACGGATAATCATGAGTGAGAAAATTACAGATGCACAAGGATCATGCCACCAAAATATCATGTCACCATTACATAGGGGAGATAAACATTATTTGGGTGGTATGATCTTTGTTCCTCTGTAACTTTCTTACTCATCAGTATTCAAAATTAACTCATTATTATCGATAAACATGGTAGCATTCACATTCATCTAAAAGTGTTCAGAAATATATTTTATTTAGAATAAAAGTGACTCCAAAATTACACAATACATTATACATCATTCAGTTCATATTGGGCAAATTAAATCTGAAACACAACTAAAACAAACTGCAAATGCATCCAACAAGTTTGTAGAGCCATAAGCTTGATGTGGTCATTGCATGCTAGGAATATGGAGCTAAATACTAAACCTTTGATTACTTTACACTTTAATAAACTATAGGTGAATTTGTCCAAATACTTCTTCAAATGGGGGAACTAGATAAATAAAGTGCATTCATTTTTAAACAGTAAAACAGATATGTATGCAGCCGGCCGCGACAGGGAGGTCCGTGGGGCGACGCACAATTGGCATAGCGTCGTCCGGGTTAGGGAGGGTTTGGCCGGTAGGGATATCCTTGTCTCATCGCGCTCCAGCGACTCCTGTGGCGGGCCGGGCRCAGTGCGCGCTAACCRAGGGGGSCRGGTGCACGGTGTTTCCTCCGACACATTGGTGCGGCTGGCTTCCGGGTTGGAGGCGCGCTGTGTTAAGAAGCAGTGCGGCTTGGTTGGGTTGTGCTTCGGAGGACGCATGGCTTTCGACCTTCGTCTCTCCCGAGCCTGTACGAGAGTTGTAGCGATGAGACAAGATAGTAATTACTAGCGATTGGATACCACGAAAATTGGGGAGAAAAGGGGAGAAAATTTTTAAAAATAAAAAAATAAAAACACAAAAAAAACAGATATGTATGAAAATACCCTAAGATAAAAGGTGACATTCTGTACTGTCGCCTCATATGAAACATTTGATCTTAAAATCCCCAGCTACAATAAATGCGGCCTCAGGATATGTGATTTCCAGTTTGCATAAAGTCCAGTGTAGTTCTTTGAGGGCCATCGTGGTATCTGCTTGAGAGGGAATATACACGGCTGTGACTATAACCGGAGATAATTCTCTTAGGAGGTAATACCGTTGGCATTTGATTGTGAGGTATTCCAGGTCGGGTGAACAAAAGGACTTGAGTTTCTGTATGTTATCACAATCACACCATGAGTAGGTAATCATGAAACATACACCCTCGCCTTTCTTCTTCCTGGAGGGAGAAACAGAGTATGTTACAATCCCTGATGTCTCTCTGGAAGGAGATCCTCGCCCTGAGATCCTCTACTTCATTATCCAGAGACTGAACATTAGAGAGTAATATATTCGGAAGCAGTGGATGGTGCGCACGCCTCCTGAGTCAGACTATAAGTCCACTCCAAATACCTCTTCTCTGCAAGTGGTGTTTTGGAGCAGCCTCTGGAATAAGCTAAATTGCCCTGGGAGGTACGAACAAAGGATCCAATTCGGGAAAGTCGTATTCCTGGTCGTAATGCTGGTGAGTTACCGCCGCTCTGATATCCAAAAGTTCCTACCGGCTGTATGTAATAACACAAAAAAAATCTGGAGGTAATAATGTAAGAAATAATACACAATAAAACAAAATACTGCAAAGTCGTTTAGGAGCTAGAAGCAGAGCTGACATGTGACTCACCATCTGGATTAGGTCTTATGCAGCAAAATTTGAAACTGTGTTTTTACATTAGATAAAAGTAGAGACACAGAGCTACATAATGGTATATAATACACTGCATTTGAGGAACAAAGACAAAGTAAATCTGCTTTGAAATTTGATCAACTTGTAAACTCACTTTTGAGAAAATCGCCTTTAAGTGTTTTGCTATCTAGTGACGAGCTCTTCTTCGTCTACACCCATTCAGCATCGTCCACACCCTCACCTTAACCCCACCCATCTTGTTTTCATTGCTGGGAGCTAACCAACCAACCGGCTCTGGGAAACGAATGATAACATCAGCTAGGGAGCCAGCCAGCTAACGTTAGCTAGCTAGCAAACAATACACTTTAGTTTGAAATTGAACCACTTTCTGTCAAAATTAGAAAGTGTGTAATATCTAAAAATGTAGCTACCTGATGCTAGACTATCTTACCTGTATACATCATTGTGCATGGACCAGGAATGCCATGCCACGGTTGCCCTTAGTTTGAAGATGTAATCTGGAGACAGGTGTTCCCTCCATCTCTTTAGCTATCATACTTTAATTCCACCGATTTCAAAGCTTGATCCTCCAGAAAGTGGAGAGCCACATTTATGCAGCTCCACTACACAATACCCTTTAAAAAAAGTTTGACAGGATTACCATCACAGACTGATGAAATTCTTTGGCAGACCAATTTGTACTCCTCCCTTGGCATGTCCAGCCCACTCATTATCTCAGCCAATCATAGCTAGTGCAAATGTTGCTCACGTTTTCTGTGTGTTAACCAACAAGGCTCATAATTTAACAATTGTATTCGTATTTACAGATAGCTTAGAAGCTCTCCTGTGAAGTCGTGACTTGCGACATATGCCTACTTTCCTGAATCAGGTCACATATCTGTTGGTGCCATCTTTCTATCTATTTGGAGAATGAAGCTAAAATGTGTAAATTTGCACCTATACTCCAGCATTTTGGATTTAACCTCTAGAGGATCGGTGTCCCCCTGCGGGCACTAATGTGAATAGCATGAGGTTGTAAGTAACAAGAACATTTCCCAGGAATTCTTGTTAATCTAATTGCACTGTCCAATTTACAGTAGCTATTACAGTGAAATAATACCATGCAATTGTTTGAGGAGAGTGCACAGTTATGAACTTGAAAATGTAGTAATAAACCAATTAGGCACATTTGGGCAGACTTGATACAACATTTTGAACAGAAATGCAATGGTTCATTAAATCAGTCTAAAACTTTACACATACACTGCTGCCATTTATTGGCCAAAATCTAAATTACGCCTGAGCTGGAATAATACAGTGTGGGCTTTCTCTTGCATTTCAAAGATGATTGAAAAAAAATATATGTTTTTTTTCTTTGCATTATCTTTAACCAGATCTAATGTGTTATATTCTCCTACATTCATTTCACATTTCCATAAACTTCAATGTGTTTCCTTTTAAATGGTATCAAGAATATGCATATCCTTGCTTCAGGTCCTGAGCTACAGGCAGTTCGATTTGGGTATGTCATTTTAAGCGAAAATTGGAAAAAAGTGTCTGATCCTTAAGCAAATTTAATGGAAAATGCTACCTAAGTTCTACCAACACATTGACTGTAGTACTCGTGCCAGTTAAACATTGGACAACTGCCACTTAGCTTTTCGAAATGCCTGCAAGGCCCTCCCCCGCCCTCCTTTCAGCAAATCTGATCACGACTCAATTTTGCTCCTCCCTTCCTATAGGCAGAAACTCAATCAGAAAGTACCCGTGCTAAGGTCTATTCAACGCTGGTCTGACCAATCAAAATAAAATAAAATCAAACTTTATTTGTCACATGCATGAAATGCTTACTTACAAGCCCTTAACCAACAGTGCAGTTCAAGAAGAGTTAAGAAAATATTTACAGAATAGACTAAAGTAAAACATAATAAGAAAAAGTAACACAATCAGAATAACAATAAAGGGGTTACCGGTACCGAGTCAGTGTGCGGAGGTACATGTTAGTTGAGGCAATTTGTACATGTAGGTAGGGGTGAAGTGACTATGCATAGATAATAAACAGCAAGTAGCAGCAGTGTACGGAAGGAAGGAAGGAAGGAAGGAAGGAAGGAAGGAAGGAAGGAAGGAAGGAAGGAAAGGAAGGCGAAGGGGGTGAGGGGAGGGAGGGAGGGAGGGAGGGAGGGAGGGGGTCAATGTAAATGGTCTGGTGTCAATTTGATTAATTGTTCACCAGTCTTATGGCTTGGGGGTAGAAGCTGTTGAGGAGCCTTTTGGTCCTAGACTTAGCGCTCCTGTACTGCTTGCCATGCGGTAGCAGAGAAAACAGTCTATACCTTGAGTGACTGGAGTTTCTGACAATTTTATGGGCTTTCCTCTGACACCACCTATTATATAGGTCCTGGATAGCAGGAAGCTTGGCCCCTGTGATGTACTGGGCCGATCGCACTACCCTCTGTATATCAAATCAAATCAAATTTTATTGGTCACATACACATGGTGAGCAGATGTTAATGCGAGTGTAGCGAAATGCTTGTGCTTCTAGTTCCGACCATGCAGTAATATCTAACAAGTAATCTAACAATTTCACAACTACTACCTTATACACACAAGTGTAAAGGAATGAATAAGAATATGTACATATAAATATATGGATGAGCGATGGCCGAACGGCATAGGCAAGATGCAGTAGATGGTATAGAGTACAGTATATACATATGAGATGAGTAATGTAGGGTATGTAAACATTATATAAAGTGGCATTGTTTAAAGTGACTAGTGATACATTTATTACATCCAATTTTTTATTATTAAAGTGGCTAGAGATTTGAGTCAGTATGTTGGCGGCAGCCACTCAATGTTAGTTATGGCTGTTTAACAGTCTGATGGCCTTGAGATAGAAGCTGTTTTTCAGTCTCTCGGTCCCAGCTTTGATGCACCTGTATTGACCTCGCCTTCTGGATGATAGTGGGGTGAACAGGCAGTGGCTCGGGTGGTTGTTTTCCTTGATGATCTTTTTGGCCTTCCTGTGACACCGGGTGGTGTAGGTGTCCTGTAGGGCAGATAGTTGCCCCCCGGTGATGCGCTGTGCAGACCTCACTACCCTCTGGAGAGCCTTACAGTTGTGGGTGGAGCAGTTGCCGTACCAGGCGGTGATACAGCCCGACAGCATGCTCTCGGTTCTGCATCTGTAAAAGTGAGTGTTTTTGGTGACAAGCCACATTTGTTCAGCCTCCTGAGGTTGAAAAGGTGCTGTTGCGCCTTCTTCACCACGCTGTCTGTGTGGGGAGACCATTTCAGTTTGTCCGTGATATGTACGCCGAGGAACTTAAAACTCTCCACCTTCTCCACTACTGTCCCGTCGATGTGGATAGGGGAGTGCTCCCTCTGCTGTTTCCTGAAGTCCATGATCATCTCCTATGTTTTGTTGACGTTGAGTGTGAGGTTATTTTCCTGACACCACACTCCGAGGGCCCTCCCCTCCTCCGTGTAGGCCGTCACGTCGTTGCTGGTAATCAAGCCTACCACTGTAGTGTCGTCTGCAAACTTGATGATTGAGCTAGAGGCGTGCATGGCCATGCAGTCATGGGTGAACAGGGAGTACAGGAGAGGGCTGAGAACGCACCCTTGTGGGGCCCCAGTGTTGAGGATCAGCGGGGTGGAGATGTTGTTTCTTACCCTCACCACCTGGAGGCAGCCCGTCAGAAGGTCCGGGACCCAGTTGCACAGGGCGGGGTCGAGATCCAGGGTCTCGAACTTAATGAGTTGAGGGTACTCTGGTGTTAAATGCTGAGCCGTAATCGATGAACAGCATTCTTACATAGGTATTCCTCTTATCCAGATGGGTTAGGGCAGTGTGCAGTGTGATTGCGTCGTCTGTGGACCTATTGGGGCGGTAAGCAAATTGGAGTAGGTCTAGGGTGTCAGGTAGGGTGGAGGTGATATGATCCTTGACTAGTCTCTGAAAGCACTTCATGATGACAGAAGTGAGTGCTACGGGGCGATAGTCGTTTAGCTCAGTTACCTTAGCTTTCTTGGGAACAGGAACAATGGTGGCCCTCTTGAAGCATGTGGGAACAGCAGACTGGGATAGGGAGAGATTGAATATGTCCGTAAACACTCCAGCCAGCTGGTCTGCACATGCTCTGAGGAAGCGGCTAGGGATGCCGTCTGGGCCGGCAACTTTGCGAGGGTTATCATGCTTAAATGTCTTACGTAGACCACGGAGAAGGAGATTGTCCCCACTTGCTTCAAGATGTCCACCATTGTTCCTGTACCCAAGAAAGCAAAGGTAACTGAACTAAGTGACTATCACCCCTTAGCACTCACTTCTGTCATCATGAAGGCTAGTTAAGGATCATATCACGTCTATCTTACCTGACACCCTAGACCCACTTCAATTTCCTTACAGCTCCAATAGATCCACAGACGATGCAATCGCCATCGCACTGCACACTACGCTATCCTATCTGGACTAGAGGAATACTTATGTAAGAATCCTGTTCATTGACTATAGCTCAGCAATCTTTTACTGAGGAGTGGCTTCCATCTGACCATTCTACCATGAAGGCCTGATTGGTGGAGTGCCGCAGAGATGGTTGTCCTTCTGGAAGGTTCTCCCATCTCTACAGAGGAACTCTAGAGCTCTATCAGAGTGACCATCGGGTGCTTTGTCACCTCCCTGACCAAGGCCCTTCTCCCCCGGTTGCTCAGTTTGACCGGGCGCCAGCTCTAGGAAAAGTTTTGGTGGTTCCAAACATCTTCTATTTAAGAATGATGGAGGCCACTGTGTTCTTGGGAACCTTTTTTTAATAAATTTTTTATTTCACCTTTATTTAACCAGGTAGGCCAGTTGAGAACTGCGACTTGGCCAAGATAAAGCAAAGCAGTGCAACACAAACAACAACAGAGTTACACATGAAATAAACAAACGTACAGTCAATAACACAATAGAAAAAAAGTCTATATACAGTGTGTGCAAACGGCGTGAGAAGGTAAGGCAATGGGGACCTTCAATGCTGCAGAATTTTGTTGGTACCCTTATCCAGATCTGTGCCTCGACACAATCATGTGTCGGAGCTCTACGAACACTTCCTTCGACCTCTTGGCTAGGTTTTTTCTCTGACATGCACTGTCAACTGTGGAACCTTATACAAGTGCCTTTCCACTACAGGTGGACTCTAATTTAATCCATTATAGAATAAGACTGTAAGGTAACAAAATGTGGAAAAAGGCAAAAGGTCTGAATACTTTTCGAAGGCACTGTATGTCTGTTATCTGAAAGGGAAAAAACAGTCATTGTCAATTAGCGTTTGATAATATAATCAGCATAATTGACAATTGTCACGTTCTGACCATAGTTCTTTTGTGTTTTCTTTGTTTTAGTGTTGGTCAGGACGTGAGCTGAGTGGGCATTCTATGTGGTGTGTCTAGTTTTCCCGTTTCTGTGTTTGGCCTGATATGGTTCTCAATCAGAGGCAGGTGTTAGTCATTGTCATTGTCTCTGATTGGGAACCATATTTAGGTAGCCTGTTTTGTGTTGGGTTTTGTGGGTGGTTGTCTTCATGTCTTCGTGTGTCTGCACCAGACAGAACTGTTTCGGTTTTTCACATTTTGTTGTTTTGTATTTTGTAGTGTTCACGTTTATTGGCTTTAATTAAACATGAGGAACACTAACCACGCTGCGCTTTGGTCCGATCCTTCGTCCACAGAAGAAAGCCGTTACAACAATGACCTCACCTTGACTGGAATGAGCATGTTCCACCAGAAATAAACAACAACACAGGATACATGTCATTAAAGGTGAAGAAAGTGACTAACGGACTAAACTCCCAGTCTTACCTCAGCAATGCTACAGCTGGCCAAGGCGAAATTAAAAGTTATTGCAACCTTTAATTAATCAATAAATAGATATAGTAAACAAAGACAGTTGTTTAATACGCCTGAAGACCGTGCGAGTCAGGCAATCGATGGCGAACTCTATCAACTAACTCCACCGTACAAGCACAAATTCTGAAGCCGGGATGTCATCATAGAATTCATGGCACAAGAATAGCAGGGGTATAGGTATTCACAAAATGGCTGACCTTAAATTTGACTTTTTTCCCCCTCTCCTTTGCCAAAGAGGCCCTCTTATTGTCTGCTCTCATTGCAGGTTTAACCAGTCAATGAAAAAGACTTCTGGAGGCATGTAGACAAACTGTTTTGATGTAATACAGTTCTGCTGTAGCAATGCAATAAGAGAGAGAGGTTTGGCGTGTATGAATTTCTCCTTCCTTATGAAGGAGGCTTATTCTCTCCTTGAAGCTTGAGTCAGGAAGTCCATTATTTGACGAACTGGAAAGGTGTAGCATTTGGCCAAAGGGTTTTCACGCTAAACCCCAATATCACCATCATTTCTGAGAGGAGGCTGATTGGACAGGTTAAGGTTAAGACTGATATTGTAAAGTAAAACAATGGTGAAACAGAGCATATCAGTTTAGATTCCAGGCTAGTGAATCTTCAAATTCAATCACAAACAAGTAACACCCTTTCTCCTCTTCTCTTCTTTCATTTTTGCATTTACATTTGAGTCATTTAGCAGACACTCTTATCCAAAGTGATTTACAGTTTCATCTTAAGATAGCTGGGTGAGACAACCACATATTACAGTCATAGTAAGTACATTTTTCCTCAATTAAGAACTTGCCAGTGCTAGTATGAAAAGACAAGTGTGATTCTTTTTTTCTCCTCCTCCCATCCCCTCCCCTCCTCCTCCTTAAATACATCCACCCTGTCTACCTCCTCCGGTAGATCAGGAGAGCTGCTCCAAGGCTGGTGCTGGGAGATAAAGTCATCTAATAATAGCACTCATTTGCACTTCTCCGTCCCTTGTCAGATCTCTCGGACTCCCCACTCCCTGTGTGAATACGTTTGGCTGTATAGAGTGGCCCATTTTGCACTGGAAAGTCCCTCCCTCAGAAAAAAAAGTTTTTTTTCCTCTCCATATTTTTTACTACTACTACTACAATAATATTAATAGTACATTTCATTTGTATACCGCTTTTCATTACAGAGTTATCTCAAAGCTAAAAAGAAAAGGTATACATATAAATGACATACATTTAAATCAAAGCAGATAAAATAGCAATAGTGGGCTAAGTGTTAAATACATTTTAGATTTGGGCTAGGACTATGAAAAAGATAGTCTGTGGGAGAAGGTTTTAAGGCCCGTTTTAAAAGTTCTGAGTGTTGGACCAGCTCTCAGATGGTCAGGGAAAGCATTCCATAGGCAAGGGGCAAGGGAGCAGAAGGCTGTGTCCCGCATAGTTCGGAGACATGTCTTGCGGACTTGAAGCAGTAGAGAGTAGCTGGAGAGGAGAGTGCGAGTGCGAGATAGCTCGTGATTGAGATGAGGTCGCTGATGTGGGTGGGGCTCAATCCATTCAAGTCTTTAAATACAAGCATGAGAATTTTGAAGTCAATGCTTTAGTGATGTGATCTGACTTCTTGGTCCTGGTCATATTAGAGAAGATGAAGGCGTAGATGAGTTTCTCTGCATCTAGCGGGGAGAGTGATGGCATGAACCGGACAAAGTTTTTAAGGTGGAAAAATTATGTTTCACATATTGGTTTTATGTGGGCATCGAAGGACTTCAAAGGACAGGATCAAACTTGACACCTACGTTGAAGATGACAGAGGACAGGGGGATGGCCTGGCCGTTGATTGTAGGGCAGATGTTTCCAGCACTAGTGACCTATTTGGGTGTCCCAATAAGCACAGTCTCAGTCTTGCTACTGTTCAACTGGAGGAAGTTTTCTTTCAGCAATGCCCTGATGTCCTCTAGGCAGCTGCTGAGTTTTCCTAGGGCAAAGATTGTTTCCAGTTTGGTGTTAATGTAGACCTGGGTATCGTCAGCATAGCAGTGGAAGTTGAAGTTATAATCTCTGAGGATTTGTCCGAGAGGGAGTATGTAAATTAAAAACAGGCTAGGCACCAGCGCTGACCCCTGTTGGACGCCACATGTGACGGCAGACTCCTTCGATCTGGACTCTACAATGGTAATGTATTGCTTCCTATTGGAGAGGTAGGAGGAGAACCAGTTCAGAGCTATTCCAGAGACAGCAGTGTGCTCTCTGAGATACCACAGGAGGATACTGTGGTCTATGGTGTCAAAAGCTGCACTGAGATCTAAGAGGAGGAGGATGCTAGGAGATCCAGAATCAACAGCCATCAATCAGTAGGTCATTGGTAACTTTAACCAGAGCTGTTTCGGGTGCTGTGCAAGGGCCAGAAGCCAGACTGGAAAACCTTGTACAACTGGTTAGATGATAGATGTGATTGAAGATGGTTTGCAACCACCTTCTCAAGTGCTTTTGATAGGAAGGGGAGGTTGGAGATGGACCTGTAGTTGGATAGGATGCCCTGGTCAAGGTTGGGTTTCTTCAGTAAGGGGGTGACTGCAGCTGTTTTGAAGATCGATGGTAGCTCTCCCATCAGCACGGAATTGTTGATCAGTTTGGTGCCAAACATAAGCAGGCTAGATTAGCAGGTTTTGAGTAGGGGTGTAGGTATAGGGTCAAGGGAGCAAGTGGGGGCCTTTATTTTACAGATGATTGACTCCCCAACAGCAGATGTGACTTCTGTAAAGTTGCTGAAGGGAGGGGCAGTCTGCGTTGGGGTTTCAGGAGGTGGGGTGCAGGCAATCTTAGAGGCTTTGTTGTTTGTCCTGATGGTGTCAATCTTTGTCTTGACAAAATCTGAGTAGCTATTGCACTGCTCAAATGAGGCTGCAATCGAGCATGGGTTTGCAAGGTTGAAAAGGCAGTTGATGGTAGAGAACAGGGTTCTGGGGTTACCTTTGTTATTATCAATCATGGCAGAGTAGAAAGCTAATCGTGCTGCTTTTAAGCAGAACCTGGTAGTCTTTATAGACCAATCGGTGGACAGTGAGGCCCTCCTTCCTCCAAAGTCGCTCAAACTTACGGTCATGAGTGTTCATTCTGCGCAGTGAACCAAGGAGACGACCTCTGGAATGTAAATTTTTTTCAGGGTATTACTCAGCGTGCTGTTATACAGATTGACCATGTCATCGAGGACCAGTTCATTGTAGTCAGATGTGTTCCTGAAAGAGGGATGGGTTAAGTTTCTTCAGGTTGAGGAATTTAATGGTCCTCTTTGGGCAGTGGAGAGGAGTTGGAGCGGTCAGAGGCAGTGTGACAACCTTGTGGTCAGAGAAGCGTAGCTCAATGACACCCAAGTCAGAGGCAGGGACATCGCCAGTGATAATGAGGTCCGAGGATTTGGGCTGGAACATGTACATGTTGCACAAGGTTTAGACAGGGGAAAGAGACAGTTCTGTTGTTTTAGAGTGTACAACATTCTGCAGGAATGCAGTTGCAAGAATAGCAGTCATTTTAGGAATGCAATGGTAACTGTAATTGGTAGCTGTGGTGGACAAATAAAAGAGTATGTGGACTAGGCTGTCATTATATTATTATGATACTACTTCTGCTAAAAAGCATTACGAACTACAATAATCACCTGAAAAAAATTATTGTTACTTCAAAAGAAGCCAGGTATTATTTCCTCCTCCCTTTTTTAAAAACTTCTATTGATGTCTGTTTTGCTTCTGTAAACAGTGACACAGAATTCAGGCCCCTCGGTTTTGTTGAGTGAAATGCTGCTGCAGTTGAACGGAAAGAAAAAATAGTATGTTTGTTATTCTCATAGTCAGCAGTTCTGGAAATTAGCAAGAGCTCCTTGAGTGGGGAGTCTATCATCGTCACCATGTGTCAGTCAAAGGTCACACATTTCAAAGGTTTCCTTTCACAGGCGCAGGAGAAGAAATAGAACGAACGCACAGGACGGCAAACTGGAATATGACTTAATTTTCTCTAGCCCTTAATCTAACCCTTCCTCTGTCCTCTGCTGTCCACCCCCCTCCCTCCAACCCTTCATACATTTCTTTGTCTCTTTCTTTGCCTTTTAGCAATAAAAAACAACCAGTTTTTCATCATGGCGGGGATCTCACCTTAAAAAAAAAAATTGTATCATCATGAATAATTGCTCATCTCCATTTTACTGTAAACTCAAATCTATTATAATGCCTGTGCCCTTCGCCGTCCCCCGCCGCGGCGCCGTTAAAGTGTGCCTTCTGATAGGCCAGTGATATATGTGAGTGTTTTATTGGAGTGATTGACTGGTTTTCCCTTGGCTGTGCTGTAGGTCCTCCCACTATCTCCAGCACCCAGACCCAGCAAGCCCTCTATGGGGAGAAGGGGCAGATCAAGTGTTTCATCCGCAGCACTCCTCCTCCCGACCGCATTGTGAGTCACTCATCCCTCCTTTCTAAAAACATTTATTTTAAAGACTGAGTTTGGGCTGTCTGTGTTCCAACCTATGAGGGGCCTTATTGGTTGAATCATAGTGAAGACATGACACAGCGTAGACCGTGTTCACGCCTAAAATGATTTCCTGAAGTTATATACCTGAAGTTATATACACTGCGAAATACCGTGCCTTCAGAAAGTATTCACACCCCTTGAATTTTTACACATTTTGTTGTGTCACAGAGTGGGATTAAAATGGATTTGTCTTTTTTAATGGAATTAATGGAAAATAAAACACTAGTATACAGTATCTTGATTCGATAAGTATCCAACCTCCTATTCTGTACAGGCTTCCTTCTTTCCACTCTGTAATTTACAGTGTGTTAGTATTGTGGCGTAACTACAATGTTTTTGATCCATCCACAGTTAGCACCTATCACAACCACTCTGTAAATGTTTTAAAATCACCATTGGACTCATGGTGAAATCCCTGGGCGAGTTAGGAACGGCATCTGTATATTTGTATTGACTGGGTGTATTGATAAACCATCCAAACTGTAATTAATTACTGCACCGTGCTTTAAGGGATTTTCAATATCAGTTTTGTTTAGTTTTTTTTACCCATCTACCAATGCCTATCTTTGTGAACCATTGGTAAACCTCCCTGGTCTTTGTACTTGAATCTGTGCTTGAAATGTGTGGGGTACAAAGATGCGGTAGTCATTTAAAAATCATGTTAAACATTTTTATTACACACAGAGTGAGTCCATTCAACTTATTGTGTGACCTGTTAAGCACATTTTTACTCCTGAACTTATTTAGGCTTGCCACAACAAAAGGGTTGAATACCTCTTCACTCTAAAGATTTCAGCTTTTCATTTTGTATTAATTTATAAACATTTCTAAAAACATAATTCCACTTTGACATAATGAGGTATTGTTTGTAGATCAGTGACACAAAATCTAAATGTCATCAATTTTAAATTCAGGCTGTAACACAACAAAATGTGGAAAAAGTCAAGGGGTGTGAATACTTTCTGAAGGCACTGTAAGTTAAAAAGTAGTTTAACTTTGAAATATAAGCTACAAAGACAAAACTAATTGGCTACAGTGCATGGTGTGTAATGCATTTTGACATCATTGTCTTCTTAAAGGGATCGTCCAAATTACACATTTACTTATTGGCTTCCTTAGCATTCCACAGCATGGATTGTTCTCTTACCTTGTAGACTGCTTACAAAGTAAGGAAACCAATATGGCATTTTGTAATTTGGGATAACTATCCCTTTAAGGTAGTGCAAACCAAGTGAATGAGCTTGACCTAGCGAGATAGGAAAGTAGGTCATGTGAGGACAACCCTGAGGAATTTACGTAGACTAATCAAGAATATCCTAGTGAATATCCTATCCTAAGGTAAACAAGAGGGCGTAGTGGTCCATAGAGAAATAACTCATAGATATGTATGCTAGCAATGGAATACATCAAGGGAAGTGAAGGCAAGTGAATTGAAAATTAGCAGTCATTCATCCTCATTTAGATAACAGCAGAATACCAAGCCGTTCTACAGAGGAAATGGGGGGATTCATCCCAACCCTGACCTATACTAATATGTTTCCTGTTGTGAGTGAAAGTTCAATCTAAATATGCTCTCTGTGCCATGTGGCTCTATGTCACCATGTCACACCAGAAGAGGTTTAATGGCCCCAATTGAAGCAATCAGAGGAGTGATTGGTTTGATCCTGGTTGCGTCCCAAATGGCAATCTATTCCCTATGCAGTGCACTACTTTAGACCAGGGCACATTGTCACAACTAGAGACATATATAGACTTAAAAAATGCTGGGTCAATAATGACCCAATTTTGTAACCCAGTGCTGGATCACTATAGTACATACTGGGTTATTTTGACCCAGCACTGTTGGGTTAGGTGAATGACCCAACATGTTAAGTTACTTGATTTACCCATACATTTGGTTTCTTTGTCCCAACAGTGGTAATTGTTTTACTATTTTGCTGGGTTATTGTTATTCATGTATTTTTGACCTAACAGTGGGTTATTTCTTAATTTATTGCTGGGTTATCATTATTTCAAATTGTATTTACCGAGCAGTGGGTCATTTCTTAGTTTCTTGCTGGGTAATTTTTTTTAACCTTCTCTATTACAGAATCTGCAAATTTTCTAAAAGTACAAACAATAACAATGTTAAAACATTACTACACAGTCTATGAAATTGTTGAAGTGACATATGGCCAATCATGACAAATTGTAGACAAATTGTCCCCCCAAAAATTCAGCTATTAATTTCAGCTACAAAATGAATCCATGCGAAGAAAGTAACCACTTTACCCTCTACTCCCCCAACCTCTACCAGTAGTGGTGTAGTAGAGGGTATATGCCATATCAATTATTAAGGCATATGGAACAGATCAGAATGTTTAGTTTAAAATGTTGATAAGCTTTTATTTAGTCACATTCTAGGCGCAGCGATATAAACACGGCAGTAGGCCTAGGCGCGAATGTTTCAAAATGCAATTTGCGTGAAACACTTTTCTAAAATGTGCACTGCACATGCAAGCAGTTTCATGGACAGAGATGAAAATGTCCTTTCGAAATGTAAAAAGAGGGGAGATCTAAAGATGCAACAACAATTATGTGTTGCTAATATGACTAGGATAATGCGTTTGGCTGCTAGACAATGAATGAAAACCAATAGAACAGGAAAATGCACATGAAAAACTCCACGAATTTCCTCCACGTTTCTATTGTCGGATTTTGGCTACAGGCTACTTTGAAGCAAGGTAAGATAAGACATGCCTCATAATATGATGTAAAACTTCTAGGTTTCATACAATTAAGGAACAGGAAAAATATAGTGATGCTAATGATAGGCCTAACCATCTTCTGCTTTCTCAAAAACCTTTTCAATTAAATGTTAACTAGCTACAAATTAGCTTATGTCTACCTACCAGAAGGATATCAGGATTATTTGCATCATACCATTTGTTTTGCAAACTTCATGTCATACGCTGCAGAAACACAGCTAACTTAACAACAGTGCTAGGTGCCTGCACACTTTAATTAAAGGTTAACTACACTAAAAAATCTATACTTCTTAGATTTTTCCTATTCCGCAAAAGTGGTCTCCTGATGTGGTTTAAGCATTGTTATGAACTTAGAACATCCAATTGAGTTTTTTTATATTAAAAGAGATATACTTTTTTTTTTAAATCATCAGAAACCTGTGAATTTCTGATTCAGTTGATTTATCTGTTCGAAGGGCGGGCCGTTTGGAAACATCTAGGCAAAATTTGAGTATACCCACTCATTCAGGCAACACTACCTTCCATGTAACAATATTTAACATGATTTTATGTAAAACAACAACAATGAAACATAATGTCTTCTGACCTAGAGCCTACCCATTCCTGATGGTGAATGCCAGGGAGTAGAAGTGATTGTCCTCAAGAGTCAGAACAAAGGGTTCGGCTGTCATGTTCTTTTTGTCGCCTGGCAGAATATTCAGCCATATTGGTTCCAACCTGGGGATTAGAGAATATGACTCTAAAATGTTAAACAATAATCAAGACACACATGACACTAAGTTGGCTAGCTAGCTAGCTAGCTACCTGACATAAAACAATACACCACACAATAGGCCTACAGAAGAAAAGCTTTCCTAGCTAGACGCAGTCTTTTGACCATATACACAGATTATCTACCTATTATTGCTGCTTTATTATTATTATTTTTTGTGTGTTTTTAAGCTCAAATTTGATCTGATAATTATTTTTGATAGATCTAAAAGATTATTATTATTATTTTTTGCACCATATCCCTGGATCTCTGTGAATGCTTTTTGCCATTTGGCTTTTGGTAACTTCGAATGTGGACTGCATGCATCTGAAACAACGCCGCATCAGACTTGGGCAGTGCCTATATTCAAATGGTAAGGAAATCACTACAGTCCTCATGGTGAAATCCCTGAGCGGTTTCCTTTCTCTCCGGCAACTGAGTTTGTAGTGACTGGGTGTATTGATACACCATCCAAGGTGTAATTAATAACTTCACCATGCTCAAAGCGATATTCAATGTCTGCTTTTTATTTTTACCCATCTACCAATTGGTACCAATCTTTGCGAGGCATTGGAAAACCTCCCTGGTCTTTGTGGTTGAATCTATGTTTGAAATGTACTGCTTGACTGAGGGACCTTACATATAATTGTACGTGTGGGGTACAGAGATGCGGTAGTCAATCAAAAATCATGCTAAACACTAAACACGGAGTCCATGCAACTTAGTAGGTGACTTGTTAAGCACATTTTTACTCCTGAACTTATTTAGGCTTGTCATAACAAAGGGGTTGAATACTTATTGACTCAAGACATTTCAGCTTTTCATTTTTCATTAATTAACTTTGATAGTATTGGGTATTGTGTTTAGGCCAGTGACCACAAAATCTCAATTTAATCCATTTTAAATTCAGACCGCAACACAACAAAATGTGGGAAAGTATGAGGTGTGAATACGTTCGAAGGCACTGTATTTCTACATTTTATCTCCTTAAATTCTGATTTTAAATATAATGCTAACCTTAACCCTAACCACACTGCTAACCTTATGCCTAACCCTAGCCTTAAATACATTTATTTTTAGTATAGACAATTTCGATAGCTAAGTAGCTAGCTAGCTAATGCTCGACCTAGCATGCATGGGGTTAATAGCTAACATAATTATGATTGCTAGGTCTATTTGACCTGAATGGATAATTAGTAACCTTACTCACAGTTTTCCATCAGCCACAACGCCTTAGCCATTTGTCAGTCGAAAAGTAATTCCACTCAGCGTCAGCTGCACTGGTAGACTTGCTACAGTCCTAATTCACAAGCTTATAAAATATATATTTGATCTTCTGGATTTGGTGGGAGTATTAACCCACTCACTGGGTCATATCTCAATAACTAAACATCAATAAACCAGCATTAACAACCCAACCATGCTCTTTTTAACAACACAACTTAGTGACTGGAAACCGGTAAATGGGTCATCCAAACAACCCAGCATTTTGTAAAGTGTAGGGAATAGGGTGTCATTAGGACATAACCCGTGACATTGCATTGCAGATAGAAGTTGACAGTCATTAAACCCAACCCAAAGGCTCATTATACTTTTTATCTTTAATACGTTTTGTTGGTTGGTTTCTGTCAGGTGCTGGTGTGTTGTGAATGTGCGTGTGTGCGTGCGTGCGTCGATGCCTGTGTGTGTGTGTGTGTGTGTGTGTGTGTGGTGCGTGTATATATGGCTGTGTTACGGTGTGCTTGTGTCCCCATCTGTAACGTATAATTCTCACAGTTTTTTCTGCCATAGGCCTGGTCGTGGAAGGAGACAGTCTTGGAGTCAGGAACGTCTGGCCGATACACCGTGGAGACGGTGAGCACAGAGGAGGGGGTCATCTCCACCCTCACCATGAGTAACATCGTCCCTGCTGACTTCCAGACCATCTACAACTGCACTGCCTGGAACAGCTTTGGGTCTGACACAGAGATCATTACACTGAAGGAACAAGGTACACAACCTCCCTTTGTACCACTTCAATCAATTCCTCATTCAATCAACGGCAGATGTGTATAAAGATGCCAGCTTTCATGCACTTACAATACATGCCTTGTTTGCTAAGTTTGCCATGTTATAGCTTTCTCTGTGTTGTTCTAAAGTCTAACCACACTGTGTTTTCTCAGAATGTTTACGCAGTGCACACGTGTGTTTTTGTATCAAACGGTGTGGTCTGTGTTGGTACATGTATGTGGGTGAGAGAGTATGTGTTTGAGACCGAGATTTGGGATCTGAGAGAAAGTGGGTAAATTAAAGAGAGAGACAGAGAAGCAGAGAGTTTGTGTTTTGTGGAAGTGCAGTTATGCCTGGGAGAGTAAGGATATTGCCGTGATCACTTCAAGCATGAGGGCAATGACTTCGTGATAAGCCTTTTACTTGGGTAAATGTCAACAATTTCAATCTGTGAAATTCTGCAACGGCATCCAATTTGTAATCTAATTTACGACGCCTCAATTGGTTAAAGCTTCACATATGATTTCTTTGAAATATTTATTCTAAATGAGATGATGTTCTCATTTATATCCCCTTTCTATTAGGTCTCTTCCTTCTAAAGTACTAAACTATCTGTTTTCAAAGGGATCGTGGAAATTGCAATTCTGTGACAATTCATTTCAATGGAAGATCTTACTAGAGGCAACCTTGCTCTTAAAGTGAATGAATTAACTAGACCTCGACTAGCCACAGGCTTATACACTGATCTTTAAGACAACTCCGTTCAACCAATCAGCCCCTGAAGCCTATGAACTTATTCACAACATTTAGAACATCACTTGTTATAAAGTGGTAAACCTCTCAGCCATTTGAAGTAAATGTGCATAATGGGTGTCAAGTGTCAGTGCTGTAAATGGTACTGTAAAAGGTTTTCAAAGTTTGCCATTCGCGAGTTGCGTTCGCCTTTTTGCATTAGGAACACATTAGGAACACTTTCCTCATATGGACTTGCACTGTCTTTTGTCCTCAGAACAGCCTCAATTCGTCGAGGCATGGACTACAAGGTATCGAAAAGCGTTCCATAGTGATGCTAGACCATGTTGACTCCAGTGCTTCCCGCAGTTGTGTCAAGTTGGCTGGATGTCCTTTGGGTGGTGGACCATTCTTAATACACAAGGGAAACTGTTGAGAGTGAAAAACCCAGCAGCACTGCAGTTCTTGACACACTGAAACCGATGCACATGGCACCTCTTACCATACTCCGTTCAAAGGCACTTCAATCTTTTGTCTTGCCCATTCACCTTCTAAACGGCACACATACACAATCCATGTCTGAATTGTCTTAAGGCTTAAAAATCCTTCTTTAACCTGTCTCTCCTTCATGTACACTGATTGATGTGTATTTAACAGGTGACACCAATAAGTGATCATAGCTTTCACCTGGATTCACCTGGTCAGTTTATGTCAGTTGTTCCTAACTCCGGTCCTCATATACCCCACCAGTACACCTTTTGATTGTAGCCCTGAAGATGTGCACCTGATTAAACGTGTCAACTAATCATCAGGCCATCAATAAATTGAATCAGGTATGTTTGTCCGGGGCTACAACAAAAATGTGTGCTGTTGGGTGTACTCAAGGACTCGATTTGGGAACCACTGGTGTTTGACATGGAAAGAGCAGTTTCTAATGTTTTGTACACTCAGTGTATACGACACGATGTAAGACTACTGTGGTTCAAAACAATGTGTCTTCCTTGATTTTCTTTCTTGCATTAACTGTATGACTGAACCACCCTGTACGGTGTCCATATCAGCCTCAGTCTCATCAGGACTTCTAGCATGGACACCGAACCAATGTCTTTCCTCCATGTCTTCTCAGAGTCCCTCCGATTGGCTGTAATCATAGGAGTGGCTGTGGGGGCCTTCCTTGCCCTCATTGTTCTCATGGGCACATTGGGTGCCTTCTGCTGTGCCCGCTTCCAGAGGAGTAAGTGCATTTTAAAACCCTATGCTTTCTGGGACAGCCAAAGAGTTCATTAAAACACCCTTGGTTTCACAGTAAAAGGGTTCAGTAGACGCTCTTGGTTTCACAGTCAAACATTTTTTTCTATGCATATCAATATGCTATGTTGTGCTTAATATGAGTCCCATTGGAATGTTAAGCTTCATGGTTTTAGGATATCAGCTGAACTATAAGAAATCTTTTGAGATTACACATTTGATGGTACATAAAGCTGAAACTATGGTACTTCTATTTCCCTCCCTTTTTATCAAATCTATTGCAAAAGTGCCCATTTACGGACCTAAAAAGCTGAGCATTATCTGCAGCCAGACTCTAACATAATATTTCTTGCTTGAAGCCGTCTGGTGCCCTAAAGCAATATCCTTATCTGATTTAAAGCCCATCCTATACAGTGGGGTGTCAAGATACAGCACACAGATATCTGATCAATGTAGACTGTTGTTGTTTACAACAGAAGACATTCAGTGTGGAGATACAGCCCACAGATATCCGGTCAATGTTATCTGCTGTTAACCATGTTGCTGTTGTTGTTGTTGTTGTTTACCCCAGAAGACGTTCACCTCGTCATGTCCTCCCTACCCGTCTCCATCGCCTCTTGCCAGAGAGACCTTGCAGGCAAAATGAAAACCGAGAGTAAGTCAACTTTGTATATAGGTCCCTCCAGGATACTGCAATTCCCTGCATATTATGCGAGGGTTTGCTAATTTGACCAATCACTGCATCTTTTCCTCATAAATCAGTCAAATCATTGCAATATTATCACATAAAACTGACCCATCACCGCAGTACAAATAGAAGACTCGCAATTTCAACCAATCACTGCAGATTTACCGCATATGGTTCAATCAAGCCACAAGTCAACAAACTTGTTCCCTCAACAGCACATTTACGCAACAAATTTGACAATCATTGCGTATTGCCATGCAAAATGTCAGAACTAAAATGTCCACAAACATCACACAAAACCCCAGCTTAATCCTGGAGGGGCTGGTATATATGATTGTATATGATTTTACAATGTCAGTGGCTGTCGATAAAGCAATTATGTTTATTTCACTAGTACCATGCATACGTGCTACATACGTAAATATCCATGTGATTAATGTCCATGAACGACAGCAATCACTGCTGTCTGGTTACAGAATAAGGAGCCTGCCAACATAAGGATAGGATTGTACAGTATATGATTATCACCAATTTCAGTGACACTCTAGTATACAGTCAGTGCCCTATATAAGGTCTATAACACATAAATAAGCAGCACGACACCTTTATAATCTAAACATTCATAAATGCTTCAAGCTCCCATCAAGATATCTGAGCAGCTTTTGAGGCCGCACAAAGGTGGTATGATCTAGTGCCAGTTGACTTATGTCAGTGGTGCCCATCAGTTTCCCTGTCTCTCTCCAGATCTCAAGGGAGTGGTTTTGGCAAAAAACGACATCCGGGTGGAGATTGTTCACAAGGATCACAACGCAGCTCGGGAAACAGAGGAGCATACAGCCATCAAGCAGATAATGGTAAATAGAACGCTACTCTACCTCATCTCTCCTCTCTGCATGTAATATGCAAGTCCATCGATACACACTCTATGTAGTAGATCAGAATCAATTGAAAATGTTCTAATTGACAGTTCATTGAAGAGCATTTTCCATTCTACAGTACATCTACAAGTATAGGATCTTAATTTGAGACAGTTTCCTAAAAACAGCAGGAAAATATTCCTGCAGCAACAGGAAATGTGAGTTATTATGTGGATTATAATGAATGGATATCTTTTTTAGGGGTTGATACATTTTTCGTAAGGGAAAATCTAATGGAAATTAAACTTTAGCAGCCTTTTTAAACCTCAAATACACTACACTTTTTAAACGTCTCCTGCAACAGGGTGATCAAATTAAGATCATACATCTGTATCTATCTAACAGGCTTTCTGCAAACACACGAACCCAAAGAGCTCAAATAGACATGGCATTTTACTCAGGGATATAGTGTTGAAAAGGAAAAGTGGGTAAACCCTGTAATCTCTCCCAGATGGACAACCATGCTTACTTCGTGTAAATAGGCACTTAAATGCTATTAACTAAATAAAAAGGTGCGTAAACATTGTTGCATGTGTTTACCCCCCACTACATCCCTAATACTACATGCATATCAAACGGCCTGTGTGTGACATGTCTGCTCCCTTGACGTCTCAGATTGAGCGAGGGGAGTTCCAGGCGCAGGAGTCTGTGCTGAAGCAGCTGGAGGTCCTACAAGAGGAAGAGAAGGAGTTCCAGCACATTAAGGTGGGCACAGAAACAGGCATAAAGGAGGCGGTCGATATAACATTAGTCCTAAAATGTACAGCAAATAAGGTGGGCACAGAGCCAGGTATACAGGGGGCAGTGATACAACATTAGTAGAAATGTCCTAAAATGTGCACCATGCTGTAGTTCAAGGAGGAACGTGTATTCTATTCAGTTAGTACTCCTATTCTGTTTGTTATTTTTCACAAAGAATGACTCTTGGTTTTTCTGCTCAGATTTAAGGAATGTTAGATATTTTCTTTCATGTCATTTGACAATTGCACTGGTTCCAATCAAAGTGCCAATGCTGTTTAGCAAACTCTAGGCGTGTACATTTGTTGAATGACATAAAAATAAAGCTCTTTGGTCACACACCAGTGGTGGGTTTGGCATGGAAAGAAGGAAGCATATGCAGAAAAGTACCTCATACCTACTGTAAAATATGGTGGTGGATATTTGATGTTATTTGGGCTATTTTGCTTCCACTGGTCCTGGGGCCTTTGTTAAGATCAACAGCATCATGAACTTTACCAAGTAGCAGGATATTTTTGCCAAAAACCTGGTTGCCTTTGCCAGGAGGCTGAAACTTGGCCACAAGTGGATCTTCCAGCAAGACAATAACCCCATGTACATCAAAACCCACAAATAAATGGTTAATTGACCACAAAATCAACATTTTGCAACGGCCATCTCTGTCTCTGGGCTTGAACCCCATTGAAAACCTTTGGTTTTGAATTGATTTAGGGCAGCCATAAGCACAGACAAAGGATATCAATGAACTGGAAATAGTATGTATGGACGAATGCTCTCAGATCCCTTCCAATGTGTTCTTCAATCTCAAAAAGGCTCAGTGTCGTTATCCTCGCAAGGGGAGGGTGCTGGGGTATTGAAAACAGGGGATCCAATAATTGATTTTGTTAAACCAAATCTCTTTCTCTGAGCAATTGTATTGGTATAAAATAACATTATTCTTGTTTTTTAGCGTACATCACAGCTCAGTATTTATATTTATTTTATACAGTCTTTTTTGCTCATCTTTATCAAGGGATCAAAAAATGTTGGACCCCACTGTATATAACCAAGTATGATATGCGGGAGTAAAGATTCATCCAAATGCATTAAGAGGTCACCGTCGTTATTGTGGATAATGAGTAGGATTGTGGGGTATGTAGGCTGTTCATACTGCAGTATGAAGCATTAAAGGGTTAGTTCACATAAAACAAAGATCTACTCTTTTTTTTTTCGACTTATGGTATTGTCAATTCATCCAGACATTTAAGCCCATTGGCATTGCTCAAACTGTTCGAATGAAATGACAACAGACTAGGTAATCCGGAAATAGGCACGGATATGCAATATCATTTGGGATATTGGAAACTTCCACTTTCAAAGGCTTAATTTAAGCCAGTTCCATGACACCTTTTGAACCTTGACCCTGACTCTTATCTGTGAGGCTACCCCTTCTCCATCTCCCAGGTCAGATGTGTTATCTGCTGATATATTCTCATAAACCTTCCTCTTCCTCAGCTAATTCAATCCCCACCCTTGATATTCTGCTGCTTGGTGTACCATCCATTGTATCTTGCCATCTCTAATAGTGATTTGCAATAGCCCCCAGCCACAAGTACAGACAAAGATACAGAATCTGCTTGCTCTGACAGCAAAGTTAGTATTTTTCCACCTTTGGAATGTCGGCAGGCAAAGTTTATCTCCCTCCTCCAGTAATCGAACAATCAGTTAATTCCAAGAAAGGAAATGGAGTAACATAGAGAGAATAAGAGAAGGAAGGTGGGAAAAACGCTTTACACACGTAGGCCGTGATTGAAAATAAACTGCCGTGGCAATTTTTCCACATACTGCTCCTACATGTGATATCATCAAGGCCATTTAATTGGCTGATAGCAGGATTTGTCTTCGTGGGAGGTGACTATTTCACACCCCAAAAGCAAGTAATCTATTTTTCACATGTTCGCACGCATCTGCCTGTTTCTTCGTTTTCCCATCATTCTTATGAATAGCAGTTCATTTGGATGTGACTGACCTTGGTCACAATAAGGCAAGCATTTGAATACATGAGAAACAATGGGTATTGCTGTGTCACAGCTTGAGACCACCTAGGTTTACGGCATAAATACCTGTTGATGAAGCCTGACATAGAAGTCAAGTTTATACTCTGCTTATGCACTCCGGGGTGAAGTTTCCCCTAGGTACAGATCTAGGACCCCCTTACCCTTCCCCATTTCTTACCTTAACAATTAGTGTGGGAAATGTCAAACTGACCCTTTACCCTACTCTATGTTGATGCTCTTTGTTGAAGAAACAGCTGGGGGATCAGCCTCACACAGAACACCAATAATGTAAGTGGTGCCTCAAAGAATTTATATTTCATCATTAAGTGCATATATTCATAACCAAAACGACGCAGCATAACTCTTCCCGGTTCAAATGAAAGCCAATGACTGGCTCATCAAAAGAGGAATGGCAGACATTAGATGGTTCTGTATGACTGTGCTGACGCAGATAAGGGAACAGATGAGCCTCTTTCAAACTGTATTCATCAATCTTTCAGTGAGTTATCTTTTTATTTAAAAAAAAATATTTAACCTTTATTTAACTAGGCAAGTCAGTTAAATAACAAATTCTTATTCACGATGACGGCCTACCAAAAAGCAAAAGTCCTCCTGCGGGGACGGGGGAAAAAAAAGAAATGTAGGACAAAACACCCCATCACGACAAGAGACACCACAACAATACATAAAAAGAGACCTAAGAAAAAAACACAGCATGGCAGCAACACATGACAACACAACATGGTAGCAATACAACATGACAACAACACAGTGGCAACACAACATGGCAGCAGCACAACATAGCAGTAGCATAAAACATGGTACAAACATGGTACAAACATTTGGGAACAGACACAAAGGGCACAGCACAAAGGGCAAAGAGGTAGAGACAACAATACCTCACACGAAGCAGCCACAAGTGTCCATGATTGAGTCTTTGAATGAAGAGATGGAGATAAAACTGTCCAGTTTGAGTGTTTTTTGCAGCTCGTTCAAGTCGCTAGTTGCAGCTAACTGAAAATTGGAACGACCCAGGGATGTGTGTGCTTTGAGGACCTTTAACAGAATGTGACTGGCAGAACGGGTGTTGTATGTGATAGCGGGGAGTGAGGCCTAAGAGGGTTTTATAAATAAGCATCAACCAGTGGGTCTTGCAATGGGTAGAAATCAGTGGAGGCTGGTGACTTGAAAATAATTAAGGAGGATGGGAGACCCATGGTATAGGCGCAGAACGCACGGAGACCAAAGTGTGCTTCAAAAATCATAAAATATTAATTATTTTAATAAAGCATTTATTAAAGACATTTATAGTACAATATTATGGGGAAGGGGAATGAGAGGGGTACTGGAAAGGTGTTGGAAAGGGATCACAGCAGTGATTGAATGAGGGTGTGTGGCATGAGTTGAGGTGTTCAGAGGACAGTTTTTTACTGGGAAGACAAAAAACAATGACACAGGACACTACACAGTTAGACAACATAGCTAATAATGAGTTAGTCTAAGCAAGGAGTAAAATCTTTGATGTGTAGTAACGTGATTGTGTAATAATGTGTAGTAATTGTGATTGATTCTACATACAGGAATGAGAGAAAATTGATAGGGGTAATCATTGTGCTTGGAAGGGAAACATTCAATGTGCCAGTGGATGAGTGGGCACATGAGACATAGTGGCTTCAGTTAATTTATTTTATTTATTTCACTTTTATTTAACCAGGTAGGCCAGTTGAGAACAAGTTCTCATTTACAACTGCGACCTGGCCAAGATAAAGCAAAGCAGTGCGACAAACACAACACAGAGTTACACATGGGATAAACAAACGTACAGTCAATAACACAACACACAAATCTATGTACAGTGTGTGCAAATGTAGTAAGATTAGGGAGGTAAGGTAATAAAAGAAAGAAAGAAATGCACACCTATTTAGGCGAGGTGCTGGCGAGGTGCTGCGGGATGGAACGCCTGGAGCTGTTTAGCATCACCCCTCCACAGAACAAAAATATCATCAATATACCATTTACAAATAATGATGTTAGGCATGAAAACATTTTGGAGAGGATTGAAAATAGACTGTTTCTCCATGTAACCCACATACAAGTTAGCATAGTTGGGAGCCATGGGGGATCCCCTAGCAGTACCCTTCGTCTGAATAAAGAAATCATTTAGAAACATGAAGTAGTTGTGTGTGAGTACTATTTCAGCCAATGTTATAATGCATGCACTGGAAGGCAGTTCATTAGGTTTACGTTGTAGAAGAAAATGTTCCATAGCTTCAATACCGCCCTCGTGTGGAATATTTGTGTATAACGACTCAACATCAAAAGTAACTAACAAAGTATTCCTCGGGAGGATGTAGCCAAATTGTATCTATGATCGTACACTATCCATTTATGTTTTTTGTATGCTATTTTAATATGAGAATTAACCAATGATATCAGGCCACACCCGGCCATGATTACAGACACCTGTGTACCTTTTGACACTATATAAATGAGTCATCCCGCAGTGTTTGTCATTATACCCTGATGAAGACAGCTTGTCTGTCGAAACATTGGACATAAATATTTTTGCATCTGAGCTCCTAGATTGTGCGGCTCTCCTTTATTTTTTACGGCAATAAATAGGCCGTAGAGGCGATATAATTACAATTTAGCATTAACACTGGAGTGATAGATGATGATGCGCAAGTAGAGATACTGGTGTGCAAAAGAGCAACAACAAAAAAATAACAATATGGGGATGAGGTAGTTGGGTGTGCTAATTATAGATGGGCTGTGTACAGGTACAGTGATCATTAAGCTGCTCTGACAGCTGATGCTTAAAGTTAGAGAGGGAGATATAAGTCACCAGCTTCAGTGATTTTTGCAATTCGTTCCAGTCATTGGCAGCAGAGAACTGGAAGGAAAGGATGCCAAGAGTAGGTGTTGGCTTTGGGGATGACCAGTGAAATATACCTGCTGGAGCGCGTGCTATGGGTGGGTGTTGCTATGGTGACCAGTGAGCTGAGATAAGGCAGGGCTTTACCTAGCAAAGACTTATAGATGACCTGTAGCCAGTGGGTTTGGCGATGAATATGTAGCGAGGGCCAGCCAACGAGAGCATACAGGTCTCAGTGGTGGGTAGTATATGAGGCTTTAGTGACAAAACGGATGGCACTGTGATAGACTACATTCAATTTGCTGAGTAGAGTGTTGGAGGCTATTTTGTAAATGACATCGCCAAAGTTGAGGATCGATAGGATAGTCAGTTTTACAAGGGTATGTTTGGCAGCATGAGTGAAGGAGGCTTTGTTTGCGAAATAGGAAGCCGATTCTAGATTTGATTTTGGATTGGAAATGCTTAATGTGAGTCTGGAAGGAGAGTTTACAGTCTAACCAGACACCTAGGTATTTATAGTTGTCCACATAATCTAAGTCAGAACCGTCCAGAGTAGTGATGCTGGATGGGCGGGCAGGTGTGGGCAGCGATCGGTTGAAGAGCATGCATATAGTTTTACTTGCGTTTAAGAGCAGTTGGAGGCCACGGAAGGAGAGTTGTATGGCATTGAAGCTCGTCTAGAGGTTATTTAACACAGTGTCCAAAGAAGGACCAGAAGTACACAGAATGGTGTTGTCTGCGTAGAGGTGGATCAGAGAATAACCAGCGGCAAGAGCGACATCATTGATGTATACAGAGAAGAGAGTCGGCCCGAGAATTGAACCCTGTGGCACCCCAATAGAGACTGCCAGAGGTCCGGACAACAGGCCCTCCGATTTGACACACTGAACTCTATGTGAGAAGTAGTTGGTGAACCAGGCGAGGCAATCATTTGAGAAACCAAGGCTGTTGAGTCTGCCGATAAGAATGTGGTGATTGACAGAGTCAAAAGCCTTGGCCAGGTCGATGAAGACGGCTGCACAGTACTGTCTTTTATCGATGGCGGTTATGATATTGTTTAGTACCTTGAGCGTGGCTGAGGTGCACCCATGACCAGCTCGGAAACCAGATTGCATAGTGGAGAAGGTACAGTGGGATTCGAAATGGTCGGTGTTCTGTTTGTTAACTTGGCTTTCAACATTTTTAGAAAGGCAAGGCAGGATGGATATAGGTCTGTAACAGTTTGGGTCTAGAGTGTCTCCCCCTTTGAAGAGGTTGATGACCGCAGCAGCTAGTAACAGGCTAGTAATAAGGGTTGCAACAATTTCTGCGGATCATTTTAGAAAGAGTGGGTCTAGATTGTCCAACCCAGCTGATTTGTAGGGATCCAGATTTTGCAGCTCTTTCAGAACATCAGCTGTCTGGATTTAGTTGAAGGAGAAGTGGGGGGGGGGGGGCTTGGGCAAGTTGCTGTGGAGGGTGCAAAGCTGTTGGCCGGGGTAGGGGTAGCCAGGTGGAAAGCATGGCCAGCCGTAGAGAAATTAATGTTGATATTTTCGATTATCGTAGATTTATCGGTATTGACAGTGTTTCCTAGCCTCAGTGCGGTGGGCAGCTGGGAGGAGGTGCTCTTATTCTCCATGGACTTTACAGTGTCCCAGAACTTTTGGGAATTAGTCCTACAGGATGCAAATTTCTGTTTGAAAAAGCTAGCCTTAGCTTTCCTAGCTGACTGTGAATATTGGTTCCTGACTTCCCTGAAAACGTGCATATCGTGGGGGATATTCAATGCTAATGCAGTACGCCACATGATGTTTTTGTGCTGGTCAAGGGCAGTCAAGTCTGGGGTGAACCAAGGGCTATATTTGTTCTTAGTTCTACATTTTTTGAATGGAGAATCTTATTTCAGTTGGTGAGGGAATTACTTTTAAAGAACAACCAGGCATCCTCTACTGACGGGATGAGGTCAATATCCTTAAAGGCCTTAAACAGGCCTTAAAAAGGCCTGCTCGCTGAAGTGTTTTAGGAAGCATTTGACAGTGATGAGGGGTTGTCGTTTGACCGCGGACCCATTACGGACGCAGGCACAGAGGCAGTGATCGCTGAGATCCTGGTTGAAGACAGCAGAGCTGTATTTAGAGGGCAAGTTGGTCAGGATGATATCTATGAGGGTGCTCATGGTTACGGATTTAGGGTTGTACCTGGTAGGTTCATAGATAATTTGTGTGAGTTTGAGGGCATCTAGCTTAGATTGTAGGACGGCCGGGGTGCAGTTTAGGTCACCTAACAGTACAAACTCTGTAGACAGATGGGGGGCAATCAATTCACATATGGTGCCCAGGGCACAGCTGGGGCTGAGGGGGGTCTATAAGAAGAGGCAATGGTGAGAGACTTATTTCTAGAAAGGTGGATTTTTACATTTACATTTACATTTAAGTCATTTAGCAGACGCTCTTATCCAGAGCGACTTACAAATTGGAAAGTTCATACATATTCATCCTGGTCCCCCAGTGGGGAATGAACCCACAACCCTGGCGTTGCAAGCGCCATGCTCTACCAACTGAGCCACACGGGACCAACTTTTGGGAATTAGTCCTACAGGATGCAAATTTCTGTTTGAAAAAGCTAGCCTTAGCTTTCCTAGCTGACTGTGAATATTGGTTCCTGACTTCTACTTTTTAAAAGTAGAAGCTCGAATTGTTTGGACACAGACCTGAATTGTATGACAGTAGGCTGTCTGTAGGCTCTCCTCCCTATAGGCTGTCTTGTCGTTGTTGGTAATCAAACCTACCACTGCAAACTTGATGATTGAGTTGGAGGTGTGCATGGCCACGCAGTCATGGGTGAACAGGGAGTACAGGAGAGGGCTGATAACTCAACCTTGTGGGGCCCCAGTGTTGAGGATCAGCAGGGTGGAGATGTTGTTTCCTACCCTCACCACCTGGGGGCATCCCATCAAAGTCCAGGACCCAGTTGCACATGGCGGGATCGAGACCCAGGGTTTTGAGCTTAATGACGAGTTTGGAGGATACTCTGGTGTTAAATGCTGAGCTGTAGTCGATGAACAGCATTCTTACATAGGTATTCCTATTGTCGAGATGGGTTAGGGCAGTGTGCAGTGTGATTGCGATTGCGTCGTCTGTGGACCTATTGGGGCGGTAAGCAAATTGGAGTGGGTCTAGGGTGTCAGGTAGGGTGGAGGTGATATGATCCTTGACTAGTCTCTCAAAGCACTTCATGATGACGGAAGTGAGTGCTACGGAGCGATAGTCATTTAGCTCAGTTACCTTAGCTTTCTTGGGAACAGGAACAATTGTGGCCCTCTTGAAGCATGTGGGAACAGCAGGCTGAGATAGGGATTGATTGAATATGTCCGTAAACACAGCAGCCAGCTGGTCTGCGCATGCTCTGAGGACGGGGCTAGGGATGCCGTCTGAGCCGGCAGCCTTGCAAGGGTTAACACGTTTAACTGTTTTAATCACGTTGGCTGCGGTGAAGGAGAGCCCACAGGTTTTGGTAGCGGGCCGTGTCGGTGGCACTGTATTGTCCTCAAGGCGAGCAAAGAGGTTGTTTACTTTGTCTGGGAGCAAGACATCGGGGCTGGTTTTCTTTTTGTAGTCCGTGATTGACTGTGGACTCTGCCACATACCTCTCGTGTTTGAGCCGTTGAATTGCGACTCTACTTTGTCTCTATACTGATGCTTAGCTTGTTTGATTGCCTTTCGGAGTGAATAGCTATACTGTTTGTATTCGGTCAAGTTTACGGTCGCCTTGCCCTGATTAAAAGCAGTTGTTCGCGCTTTCAGTTTTACGCGAATGCTGCCATAAGTCCACGGTTTCTGGTTGGGGAAGGTTTTAATAGTCGCCATGGGTACAACATCACCGATGCACTTGCTAATAAACTCGCTCACCGAATCAGCGTATACATCAATGTTGTTGTTCGACGCTATCTGGAACATATCCCAGTCCACGTGATCGAAGCAATCTTGAAGCGTGGAATCAGATTGGTCGGACCAGCTTTGAACTGATCTGAGCACGGGCGTTTCCTGTTTTAGTTTTTGTCTATAGGCTGGGAGCAACAAAATGGAGTCGTGGTCAGATTTGCCGAAAGGAGGGCGAGGGAGGGCTTTGTATGTGTCGCGGAAGTTAGAGTAGCAATGATCCAGAATTTTGCCAGCGCATTCGATATGCTGATAAAATTTAGGGAGCCTGGTTTTCAGATTAGCCTTGTTAAAATCCCCAGCTACAATAAATGCATCTTCAGGATATGTGGTTTCCACTTTACATATATTGCAATGAAATTCTTTCAGGGCCGTCGAGGTATCTGCTTGGGGGGGATATACACTACTGTGATTATAATCGGAGAGAATTCTCTTGGTAGATAATGCGGTCGGCATTTGATTGTAAGTAATTCTAGGTCAGGTGCACAAAATGACTTGAGTTCCTGTATGTTGTCATGATCACAACACGACTCGTTAATCATAAGGCATACACCCCCACCCTTCTTCTTACCAGAGAGATGTTGTTTCTGTCAGCACGATGCGTGAAGAAACTAGGTGGCTGTACCAACTCTGATAACGTATCCCGAGTGAGCCATGTTTCCGTGAAACAGAGAATGTTACAATCTCTGGTGTCTCTCTGGAAGGCAACCCTTGCTCGGATTTCGTCTACCTTGTTGTCAAGAGACTGGACATGGCGAGTAGTATACTCGGGAGCGGTGGGCGATGTGCCTCCGTCTACGGAACCTGACCAGAAGAGAACTCCGTCTGCCCCTTTTGCGGCTCCGTTGTTTTGGGTCGCCTGCTGGGATCCGATCCATTGTCCTGGGTGGTGGTCACCCATCACTATTATGTTGATTGATTAATTCCAGGTAATAATTTTGGAATAAAATTGTATAGGCAGCCTAGCCAGCCCGATTTTGGATATAATCTAAATTTGATCACGTTCACATTTTCTCCTGACACACAAATTGACTATAAATACATAACGTTACCAATTAGTTTACCCTGACCAGATGGACAGGGTGCATAGGCTGTATGCAGCTGATCTTATTAGTAGCCTACAGTTGATCAGACAGAAAAATAGTCTCATTTTCATCCCATACAGCATGTCAGATTTGTAATGTTTAGGTGTAGCCTAGGCTGCGGCAACATTTATGTCATGAGTTTTTGCTTGTGTCTGTCCGGAGTGATTACGTGTTATCATCTTTGCTAAATAAATACCATAGGAAAGTGCAAAGCCTACTTGAGCGCACGTGGAAAAATGCGCTGCATCAACCTCTCTCTTTAGCTTCCATCGCCTCATCCAATAAATGTTAGACTATCAAATCATTCATAATTGTTTTCGACATCCCAGAAAAGATGTTCAGCATGTAAAGCATTGTAACGTGCAATTACAGGCGGCTTGATGATAGGCTCCCTGTTAACCAGCTATACATTTGATACCAGTTGGTATTGAACAATCTCACCATTTCATCCTTCTTCATGAAACTGATCTCAAGCAGAGGTCAACCCTCGCTTGCAATTCACACCTTTCCGTGTACCGCACAGAGAATGAAAGGGGTATTTCAACAAAAAGTCCACAACAGGGGCCAGCTGAGTATAAGACTGTATCATCTGCATACAAATGGATAAGAGAGCTTCCTAATGCCTGAGTTATGTTGTTGATGTAAATTGAGAAGAGCGTGGGACCTAGGATTGAGCCTTGGTGTACTCCCTTGGTGACAAGCAGTGGCTGAGGCAGCAGATGTTCTGACTTTATATACTGCACTCTTTGAGAGAGGTGGTTAGCAAACCACGCCAAAGACTCCTCAGAGACACGAATGGAAAGGTCTACCATATCAAAAACGTTGTTTCAATAAAAATAGCAGCACAACATTGCTTAGAATCAAGGGCAATGGTGACGTCATTTAAGACCTTTAAGGTTGCAGTGACACATCCATAACCTGAGCGGAAACCAGATTGCATACCAGAGAACATACAATAGACATCAAGACAGACAGGGCAAAATATAAATTGGCCTACAGTAGCAAGAAAAATTATGTGAACCCTTTGGAAATACCTGGATTTCTGAATAAATTGGTCATAAAATTTGATCTGATCTTCTTCTAGGTCACAACAATAGACAAACACAGTCTGCTTACAATAATAACACACAAACAAGTATACGTTTTCATGTCTTTATTGAACACACCGTGTAAATATTCACAATGCAAGGTGGGAAAAGTATGTGAACCCTTGGATTTAATAACTGGTTGAATAACCTCAACCAAACATTTTCTGTAGTTGCGGATCTGACCTGCACAACGGACAGGAGGAATTTTGGACCATTCCATTTTACAAAACTGTTTCATTTCAGCAATATTCTGGGATGTATGGTGTGAACTGCTCTCTTGAGGTCAGTCAGAGTCAGGAATCTGACTGGGCCACTCCAGAAGGCGTATTTTCTTCTGTTGAAGCCATTCTGTTGTTGATTTACTTCTGTGTTTTGGGTCGTTGTCCTGTTGCATCACCTAACTTCTGTTGAGCTTTAATTGGCGGACAGATAGCCTTACATTCTCCTGCAAAATGTCTTGATAAAGTTGGGAATTAATGTTGATAAATTTTAGGTAATAAGATTCTCGTGTTAACGTGCAGAAAACCCAGGCTTTTACGAGAGCAGATATCAGTGAAGCAGAACTCATCAGAGCACAAGTCAGAATTGGGGCTAGCAACAGTAGATGGGCCAGGGAGTACATGCACATTTCCACAGCAGAGGACATGGAAAGCTCTGTAGTGTTGATTTTTTATGACATTTGAATGTTCATCAGATGGTTTCAAAGATCATATTGTACAGAAATTTCATCAGATAACATGAATACAAAGCTGATGTGAGGTGGTTAGAATAGGATCGGAGGCCAAGAGTCCGTGTAAACAATCAGAGTTGCGAGTGTGGGAACAAACATTGTCTGTCCCATGTTTCGGTTTAAACAAGTAAGTTCATAGTCAACAAAGCATGCAGTAGTCATGGTGCAAATAGCATAAAATATTCTACACACAACAATATTTGGTGTTGTTTAGTTTAGGTGACTAGCTCCAATTCCACACAATGCTTCTCTTGATTGGACACTAGACCTGAGCACCTAGTGGCCCTCGGCAATACTGGCAAGATGCATTTCTTTACTATCACCATTGTGCCTAATGAGAAAATTCGTTTAAATAGGAACGGCTATCTATGATTCAGATCTGAGATGTTCTTTGGCTAACAATGCAATCACAATAACAACTACCAAAATAGTAACTACACTGACATGCCTTCCATTTTATTTGTCTCCTATCCTTACACTAAATTAACACCTCCCTTTGTGTCTTTGTCCCCTCTCCTCCACAAGGATCCAACCAATGGCTATTACAGTGTCAATACCTTCAAGGAGCACCATGGCACCCCGACTATGTCAATGGCCGCCAACCAGACCAGCGGCGCTGAGGTCAGGAACCCTTTGGCTTCTTCTTCATCCACCATGGGAAAGCAGCGTGTGCCTACGGGCATGTCCTTCACAAACATCTACAACACGCTAGGTGCTGGGCCCAACCGCCTGTACGACTACAGCCAGCGCTTCGTGCTTGGCATGGGCAGCAGCTCTATCGAGTTGTGCGAGCGCGAGTTCCAGCGGGGCTCACTTAGTGACTCCAACTCCTTCATCGACACGCAGTGTGACAGCAGCGTGAGCAGCTACAGCAAGCAGGACGGCTACGTGCAGTTTGACAAGGACAGCAAGGCCTCGGCTGCCTCCTCATCTTCCCACTACTCGCAGTCGTCCTCGCAGAACTCAGACCAGATGCGGCCGCTGCAGAAACGCATGCAGACCCATGTGTAATGGCAGAAGGAGCTATGGATGGGGGTGGGTTCGGACGGGATGGGTCGAGGATAGCACCTTTGGACACTTTAAGGAACACTGCCTGACTGGTATACAGTGCTATTTTTTGTTTGGTTTGTACTCTGGTCCACCCGAGGGAGATGATGCAGTATTCCACCTTTGGCAGACGGTGGGCAACTGCGGTGTCCACATTAGGACAGCCTGAAGTCCTGCTGAGACTGAGGCTGTCGTAATATGGACATTGTACGTACCACTCTTTTTACATGTTATTTGGATTACATGGGGTACACTCTATTCCCCTTGAAACAAGCTTTTCAAACAAAAAAGATCATAACCTTGAGAGCTACAATTGGTGGAAAAAAAGATGACAATCAAAAGTCTACTTTCTAAATGAAAAATGCTCTGCTGTTGTCCCCTATTCTGTTTCAGCTAGTGGACTGCCTCAAAATGCACAGCTGTAGGTATTATTCACACGTCTGTGTCGATAAATTCCAGAATTGTTTAAAAGTTTATTTTCATTACGAAGGAAGACAAACTCTTGGGCCTATGTTCAGGTGCCCGGTTGGAGTTTGAAGCACAAAGGGGTATATTGTTAAAAACCACCCGAGGCATTTCTTGTACGTGCAAGAAAATATCCTTAGATGGATAATGAAACCTCTGAGGAAATATGGTGTGAGCGGCAGGCAATGTAATAAAGACGAACACCTTGCCAACTGGCTGACCTGCAGGTCTAATATCCCTACACCTGGACAACTTTAATTCTCAACGGATTATAGATTTTGTCCCTTTTGGTTATCTAGGTAAATTCTATATTTTGCTCCTATATTTTGGATTTATGAAGATTTTTTGGCCTTTTTGATGTATGCCTTGTGAAAGTTCATTACTGAGTCACAGATCATAGATAAATGCATGGAGAAGTGGATGTGTCATACTGTTGTACTACTTCACTTGAGCTGACCTTTCAATTGCTTTGTTCACTCACAAACCGTCGGTTCCTGAAAGGACAGTGTCATATTTACACATCAGAGAAAGGGTCAAGGACCTTATCATCTGTACTTTTCCATTCAATGTGAGACACTTGCAGCCTGATCTTATATGTGTGAGCAGATAGCTGTGGAGCCAAATACAATGTCATCTCTGCAGGAGCTGTTCTAATTTTTGTGGCTTGCCATACTTAGCTGATATCGTGTTGTTTACACTGGAGCTCTGTAAATCCAGCATTTTTGTGTACTGTGATTTGACCACTAAATGACGGCGATGAAGATAAAGTAACTTTTTTCTGTCTGTTGCCTCTGTGGTTACAATGACTTGGTGCCCACTGTTTTAAGTTTTGTCTCAAATTGTACTATTCAGTTTGCAGTGACAATTAGGTGGTTCTGTTCAAGAGTAAATACTGAAGGTGGTTAGCAAACAATATAATTAACATTTACTACAGTAGGACCTAAAACATATGAACTCGTTGAGAATGTAGGTCGTTTGGAACACAGACATGTCTGTAACTTTGAATTTCACTTTTTAAATAACACGCCAAACCTTTATAGAAAAATATTGATTGCATATTTACATGTGTTTTCCTTTTACATATCCCAGTTTGATATTGTCAGTTCAGTTGATCAATCAATCTATAACACTGGGGTTTGTGTCTTTGAGGTCCTACTGTACTATGACTTCATTAAATAATTACAATTGATCAATATAACTCAATATGACATGAAACAACTCAATATGATGAAGGTTGCGTGGGATCTTTTGGGATTTTAAGATGAGAGTGCCAATATGAGCATCCTCACAGTGAAGCATTGTCTCATACAACAAAAAGTCACCAAATCTTAATTCCTCTCTCAACTACGTTCAAAAGCAAATGACTCATTTGGGTAACAGTTTCCAATCATTAATAAGGCATTTGTTAATTATCTAATTGCAAATCATTACACCAATATAAACAATCACCAGTATGTCATTTATAAACCAAATTACTTCCCAATGTAGTTTGATATTTTAATGCAGCCTCCATCCATACCCTGCCTGTTTAGTAATGACCAGCACCACCATTCATAATGACTGATTATCATATGCCTTACAACAAAGAGATGGCTGTCCTAATATGGACAACATAGAGGTGACTTTTTATAATAACTATAAGCAGAGAAATTAAGGGTGTCTATGGTCTATTGTCATATTACAGAAAGGTATTTTAGTGGACCTTGCAGTGAGCGTATTTGTATGGTGTCCATCATTAGAATTTAAACAAGTCCTGCTGAGACTGAGGCTGTCCTAAACTTGTACCAATATTGTCATAATATGGACAACCCTACATTGGTACCATTTTAGAGTTAATGTCCTTGTCAATTAATAATTTGAATCTTCATGTTTACACTGCAAAATGGACAGGTGTTTTGCTTATGGGACAATCTGCAATTGACTAAAAGATTTTGTCTGCAGTTATCCATGTAAAGGACAACATTCTCCCTATGCAAAGCATAAGCTTTGAAGCGCTTAAACCATTGAGTAATAAAAAGCTGTAATATCCTACTTCAAACATCTAAATATAATTTCTTTGGGGGGGGGGGGGGTTACTCTACAATCAAAGTCAGTCCCATCACTGTAGTATAGACTATCATATCATTATTTTCAGGCTTCTTTTGTAACAAGAATGACTTTTTGATATTCTAGATCTCACAGTCGTATGACAACTCGCTGCAATCACAAAGAGTATCTTTATGGTTGAGCAGTTGAAGCTAAAAAATGTATGGAGTGGCCAGTCTGGTCCATCGGTTAGAGCCGCTGAGCCCAGGAGACGTGTACGCTTGAGTCAGCAGGGGTTTGAATCTCGCCAACTGCCCTTTGACTCACCCTCCTATCTTCCCCGTCTATCCAACACTGTAGTATTGCTTCAAAAGATACAAAAGGAGTAAGACTGACCCACACATAAAGAAATGGCATTGAGCCCATATACAAAGTTTCAAAAAAAGCAATGGTTGAGTTTCAAATGAAGCAATGGTCAAACATAAAGACAACTATCTTCCTTGCGGTAGTAAAATGAGAAGGAATCCTCTAATGGATTCAGTCTTTTCCAAATGTGTGTTGATTGGAGCTGTGTTTACAAGCCAACTCAACCACATGTTAAATCATCCTGAATTGTTGCGCCTCCTCCTACAGTTCCACTGTTTACCAGGGATCCCTTGTGAGCCTGCTAAGAGCCTGCATCTCGTAGAAGACAGAACTGCTGAGGGAATCACACTGGATGAGCACATATTTGGAGATGCTCACTCAAGCCTGTTTGTTTTGAGGCTTGCATTTGATTTGGAAAAAACAACTCAAACAAATATATAAACAGCATAGAGTATGTATGCCAATGAGGGTCCAGCATATTTATGAATGCAGAAATAAATAACTTTCTATTTGCATTCCAACCCCGGAGCCTGACAGCAATTGTAGAACTGCCAAAGTAGTAGAGTTGCTGCTGTCTTGTGGTTTATTCTCCCCTGCTCAAAGATTGACCTATTGCCTTCCTCTTCTGTATTTTTCACTGTTTTCTGAGATTAAAGCTGTTTATTTGGGTAGATAAATTAGTTTGCATAATTTTTGGGTCCATCCAGCAAAACTGATGTACAGTTGAAGTCGGAAGTTTACATACACTTAGGTTGGAGTCATCAAAACTCGTTTTTCAACCACTCCACACATTTCTTGTTAAACAAACTATAGTTTTGACAAGTCGGTTAGGACATCTACTTTGTGCATGACACAAGTAATTTTTCCAACAATTGTTTACAGACAGATTATTTCATTTATAATTCACTGTATCACAATTCCAATGGTTCAGAAGTTTACAAACACTAAGTTGACTCTGCCTTTAAACAGCTTGGAAAATTCCAGAAAATGATGTCATGGCTTTAGAAGCTTCTGATAGGCTAATTGACATCATTTGAGTCAATTGGAGGTGTACCTGTGTATGTATTTCAAGGCCTACCTTGAAATCATGGGAAATCAAAAGAAATCAGCCAAGACCTCAGAAAAAAAATTGTAGTCCTCCTCAAATCTGGTTTATCCTTGGGAACAATTTCCAAACGCCTGAAGGTACCACGTTTATCTGTACAAATAATAGTACACAAGTATAAACACAATGGGACCACACAGCTGTCATACCGCTCAGGAAGGAGACGAGTTCTGTTTCTAAGAGATGAACGTACTTTGGTGCGAAAAGTGCAAATCAATCCCAGAACAACAGCAAAGGACCTTGTGAAGATGCTGGAGGAAACAGGTACAAAGTATCTATTACCACAATAAAATGTGTCCTATATCGACATAACCTGAAAGGCCGCTCAGCAAGGAAGAAGCCACTGCTCCAAAACCACCATAAAAAGCCAGACTACGGTTTGCAACTGCACATGGGGACAAAGATCGTACTTTTTGGAGAAATGTCCTCTGGTCTGATGAAACAAAAATAGATTTGTTTGGCCATAATGACCATCGTTATGTTAAGAGGAAAAATATGGAGGCTTGCAAGCCGAAGAACCCCATCCCAACCGTGAAGCACGGGGGTGGCAGCATCATTGTAACGGGGTGAGTAACTGGTTGCCGGGAAGTCAGGCGCAGGAGAGCAGAGATGGGTGATAACAGGAGAACTTTAATATACACCCTGGCCCAAAGGCACAGGCGAGGCAGCACCAAGCACAACCACGGTAACTGGATTAAACAAAACAAACAAACCTAGGTTATACACAAACCTAGCACAAGCCAGCCTGTATCGTAACACCCTACACAAAGAACAATTCCACACACAGACATGGGGGGTAATATACATTTAGTCTGTTGAGGAAATGTGAACCAGGTGTGCGGGAAAACAAGATAAAACAAATGGAAAATGAAAGGTGGAGCAGCGATGGCTAGAAGACCGGTGACGTCGACCACCGAACTCCGCCCGAACAAGGAGAGGGACCGACTTCGGGGGAAGTCGTGACAATCATGTTGTGGGGGTGCTTTGCTACAGGAGGGACTGGTGCACTTCACAAATAGATGGCAACATGAGGTAGGAAAAATATGTGGATATATTGAAGCAACATCTCAAGATATCAGTCAGGAAGTTAAAGCTCGGTTGCAAATGGGTCTTCCAAATCGACAATGATCCCAAGCATACTTCCAAAGTTGTGGCAAAATGGCTTAAGGACAACAAAGTCAAGGTATTGGAGTGGCCATCACAAAGCCCTGACCTCAATTCTATAGAACATTTGCGGGCAGAACTGAAATAGCACGTGCGAGCAAGGAGGCCTACAAACCTGATTCAGTTACACCAGCTCTGTCAGGAGGAAGTGGCCAAAACTCAAGCTGGTGGAAAGCTACCTGAAACATTTGACCCAAGGTAAAAAAAAATGTAAAGGCAATGCTACCAAATACTAATTGAGTGTATGTAAACTTCTGACCCACTGGGAATGTGATGAAATAAATAAAAGCTGAAATAAATAATTTTCTTGACTATTATTCTGACATTTCACATTCTTAAAATAAAGTGGTGATCCTAACTGACCTAAGACAGGGAATTGTAACTAGGATTAAATGTCAGGAATTGTGAAAAACTGAGTTTAAATGGATCTGGCTAAGGTTTATGTAAACTGTATATCCCTAATCAAGGTGTCAAACTCTCAAGTAAGCTCCTTTGCCGTTGTTGAAGTGTTTTGTTAAAATGGTTAGTTCAGTACTCTACAAATTAATATTAGATGGTTCCTTACCCTTAAACAGTGAAGGCTCCTCAGAGGAAGAATGGGAGGACCATCCTCCTCAGTGAATTTCATAAAAATTCAAATTGCAATACATTTTAAAATATATCCTTTTTAGTTGAAACTACACTAAATATAATCAAATGTCACCAAATAACTGATTAAAACACACTATTTTGCAAAGAAGATCAACAGTACTCTGTAGGGTAGCACCATGGTGTAGCCGGAGGACATCTAGCTTTCGCCTGGTCACATAAAGCTAATGTGTTGTGCATTGAAGTCCACAAGCTAAGGGAAGAGGTAAGAGAAGTAGAGTGAATAGGACAGGGCTCTCCTACTCTGTTCTTGGAGAGCTACCCTCCTTTAGGTTTTCAATCCAACCCCAGTTGTAACTAACCTGATTCAGTTTATCAACCAGCTAATTATTAGAATCAGGTGTGCTAGATTAGGGTTGGAGTAAAAACCTACAGGATGGTAGCTCTCCAAGAACAGAGTAGGAGAGCCCTGTCCTATTCACTCTACTTCTCTTACCTCTTCCCTTAGCTTGTGGACTTCAGGCTCCAGGAACAGGGTTGGAGAGCCCTGGCATATGACATGGCTGCCATGAAAGTGAACTGTGTATACGTGTGAACACGGTAGTATCTATTCCACCGAAAAAAATGTCTTAAGCGAAAGCAAACGTAACAAAACAGGGATAAACATACCTGAATTTGTCTAATATAAACTAATTTGCAACTGTTGGACTAATGATTCCAATCTATATCAGATAGATCCAGGCAAGAGAGTGCAAGGCGGTATTGAATGTCAAATTTGTCTCTCAACCTGTGTGCACCTACGTTGTATACTTTCCTTCATAGGCTAGATTGTAGCAACCTCATGATGGGTATAGGTAAAATGTGAGTATCATGTAGTAGCCTAAACCTATCGCTGTTACATTGAACTGGGTGAATGGAATATGAATGAGAGTCATCTGATATGCTGTAATAGAAATAAGGCCATGCTCATTAAAAAAGTGATCCTTCCTCATCTTAAACGGCACTGCCCTTAAAGTAGTCTACAGGCCAGGAGAAACTCTAATCCATGGTTCAGTTTTCTTTAGACAGCTACTATAAACTTCAGCTAATTCAGCCACTGCTAGCTAAAATCAATGGGAGTGGTAGGGTCAAGTGGTGCCTGTTAAAAAAAAAAATCTACAAAATCACATTTTAACCTCTCTAGGGTATGTGGGAAGGTAGCGTCTCACCTCGTCAACAGCCAGTGAAACTGCAGGGCGCCAAATTCAAAACAACAATAATCCCACAATTAAAATTCCTCAAACATACATGTATTTTACACCATTTTAAAGATACACTTGTTGTAAATCCAGCTACAGTGTCCGATTTCAAAAAGGCTTTACGACGAAAGCAAACCAAACGATTATGTTAGGTCAGAGCCAAGTCACAGAAAAACAGCAATTTTTCCAGCCAAAGACAGGAGTCACAAAAAGCAGAAATATAGATACAATTAATTACTAACCTTTGATGATCTTCATCAGATGACACTCATAGGACTTCATGTTACACAATACATGTATGTTTTGTTCGGATTTTTATATCCAAAAATCTGAGTTTACATTGGCACGTTATGTTCAGTAGTTCCAAAACATCCGGGGATTTTGCAGAGAGCAACATCAATTTACAGAAATAGTCATCATAAATGTTGATGAAAATACAAGTGTTACACATGGAATTTTAGATCCACTTCTCCTTAATGCAACTGCTGTGTCAGATTTCAAAAAAACTTTACGGAAAAAGCAAACCATGCAATAATCTGAGTACGGCGCTCAGACGACAAATCAACCCAAAGACATATCCTTCATGTTAGAGTCAACAGAAGTCAGAAATAGCATTATAAATATTCACTTACCTTTGATGATCTTCATCAGAATGGAATCCCAGTTCCACAATAAATGTTTGTTTTGTTCGATAATGTCCATCATTTATGTCCAAATTCCTCCTTGTTGTTCGCGCGTTCAGCACACAACTAAACTCATGATGTGCGGGCAGGTCCAGGCAAAAGTTCAGACGAAAAGTCATATTACAGTCCGTAGAAACATATCAAAGGATGTTTTTAACATAAATCTTCAATAATGTTCCAACTGGAGAATTCCTTTGTCTTCAGAAATGTGATGGAACAGAGCGCGCTCTCACGTGAACGCGCATGGTCAGCGCATGTTCAGCTCATGGCAGACCTTACTCAATCCCCTCTCATTCGCCCCCACTTCACAGTAGAAGCATCAAACAAGGTTCTAAGGACTGTTGACATCTGGTGGAAGCCTTAGGAAGTGACCCCATTTCCACTGTATCTTGGATAAGCAAAGAGTTGAAAAACTAAAAACCTCAGATTTCCCACTTCCTGGTTGGATTTTTTTCTCAGGTTTTTGCCTGCCATATGAGTTCTGTTATACTCACAGACATCATTCAAACAGTTGTAGAAACTTCAGAGTGTTTTCTATCCAAATCTACTAATAATATGCATATATTAGCAACTGGGACTGAGTATCAGGCCGTTTACTCTGGGCACGCTTTTCATCCAAATGTCAAAATGCTGCCCCCTATCCATAAGAAGTGAAATTAGTTTTGCACTCATCAATCTACACAGAAATGTTTGCAAATGTGATAAAATTTAAAATAGAAATACCTTATTTGCATAAGTATTCAGACCCTTTGCTATGGGACTTGAAATTGAGCTCAGGGGCATCCTGTTTCCATTGATCATCCTTGATATGTTTCCAAAAATTTATTGGAGTCCACCTGTGTTAATTCAATTGATTGGACATGATTTGGAAAGGTACACACCTTTCAATATAAGGTCCCACAGTTTACAGTGCATGTCAGAGCAAAAACCAAGCCATGAGGTCGAAAGAAATGTCTGAGAAACTTCAAGACAGGATCGTGTCGAGGCACAGATCTGGGGAAGGGTACCAAAACATTTCTGCAGCACTGAAGGTCCCCAAGAACAAAGTGGCCTCCATCATTCTTAATTGGAAGAAGTTTGGAACCACCAAGACTCTATCTAGAGCTGGCCGCCGGGCCAAACTGGGCAATCGGGGGAGAAGTGCCTTGGTCAGGGAGGTGACAAAGAACCGGATGGTCACTCTGACAGAGCTCCAGAGTTCCTCTGTGGAGATGGGAGAACCTTCCAGAAGGACAACCATTTCTGCAGCACTCCACCAATCAGGCCTTTATGGTAGAGTGGCCAGACGGAAGCAACTCCTCAGTAAAAGGCAAGACAGCACGCTTGGAGTTTGCCTAAAGGCATCTAAAGTACTCTCAGACGATGAGAAACAAGATTTTCTGTTCTGATGAAACCAAGCTTGAACTCTTTGGCCTGAATGCCAAGTGTCAAGTCTGGAGGAAACCTGGCACCATCCCTACGGTGAAGCATGGTGGTGGCATCATCGTGCTGTGGGGATTTTTTCTGCGGCAGCGACTGGGAGACTAGTCAGGATCAAGTGAAGGATGAACGGAACAAAGTGCAGAGAGATCCTGGATGAAAACCTACTCCAGAGCTCTCAGGACCTCAGACTGGGGCATAGGTTCACCTTCCAACAGGACAACGTCCCTAAGCACACAGTGACGACAACGCAGGAGTGGCTTCGGGACAAGTCCCTGAATGTCCTTGATTGGCCCAGCCAGAGCCGTGACTGAACCTGATCGAACATCTCTGGAGAGACCTGAAAATAGCTGTGCAGCGATGCTCCCCATCCAACCTGACAGACCTTGAGAGGATCTGCAGAGAACAATGGGAGAAACTCCTCAAATACAGGTGTGCCAAGCTTGAAGCTTCATATCCAAGAAGACTCAAGGCTGTAAACGCTGCCAAAGGTGCTTCAAGAAAGTACTGGGTAAAGGGTCTGAATACTTGACAAAAATGTCTATCTTTCTGCTTGGGGGATTTCTTCTTCATCTGAAGATGATGCATCGTGCTCTGGGTTGTATTTCTCCCCATCTTCTTCTTCAGATACCTCCCCCTCTTCTAAATCATTGTTCTCTTGTTCTTCCTGGACATCTGAAAAAATCAGATCTATGACCTGTTGGGCACTGAAACGTGCAGTCATGGCTTCAGCAAAAGAGAGAACTGGGGGGACTGTCATCTGCAGCACTTTTATAGCCCCTGACTGCATTCCCCATTAGTAAACAATGCTTTCAATAAATGTTTATTTTGTCTGAAATAGTTTTTATTTTGTCTGTGAACTTGAGTCATGTGTGGGGTCGTGGAGGGGAGATGCTGCACATGCACAATAAAGTTTTAGTTCTGTTTTAGTTTTGTCCGAGTTCAATCAGTAGCACACAATCTCAATTTCTCATTGTGTGTGTGTGTCTTTGTGGTTTTTGTGGTGTGTGAATTATCTTAACTCCTCGGTCAAAAATGACCCTAAGACAATCTTTGTACCCTGGTGCTCTACAGCTTTCATGGAAATATGAACAAAGGCAATGTTTAACTTTTTCTAATGATGGGGTCACTCTAGGAAAAGTAATAAAATGTGCTGTTATACATCGTGGCTGGTCATTTTTTACCCTTAAGACAACACAAGGGTTAAGTTCTGCATGCATTGCATAAGCATAGTCATAGTAATTTAGCCTTCATTGTACCTGCTATCATGCCTGCGCAAATCAATACAATAAAATGTTTATTCTCATATGTACAGGTTAGACAGGGTATAAGCTCCACAGTGGCAATCTTACTCACTCATGATGGGGCTATGCTATTTTTATCATGTCAGGTTTGTAGCCCACAGGCCTATTCTTTCCCCTTAACATTTATGGTCGTGCCCCGCCAGCTGTGAGAACTCTACATAAGCCGATTGCTGTTGTGCTGTTCACAGCTAGAGTGCTTTCAGAAAGTATTCAAACCCCATGACTTAAAAAAAAAGAAGGGTGTTACAACCTGAATTTAGAATGGATTAAATTTAGATTTTATGTCACTGGACATCACACAATACCCAATAATGTCAAAGTGGAATTATGTTTTCCCCCCAAGCTGAAATGCCTTGAGTGTATAAGAATTCAACCTTTTTGTTATGGCCAGCCTAAATAAGTTCAGAAGTAAAAATGTCACATAATAAATTGCATGGATTTTTGAACGACTACTTCATCTCTATATCATACACATCATTTGTAAGGTCCCGCAGTCGAGCAGGGAATTTCAAACACAGATTCAACCACAAAGACCAGGGAGGTTTTCCAATGCCTCGCAAAGAAGGGCACCTATTGGTAGATGTGTAAAAAAAAAGCAGACATTGAACATCCCTTTGAGCATGGTGAAGTTATTAATTACAATTCGATGGTGTATCAATACATCCAGACACTACAAAGATACAGGCGTCCTTACTAACTCAGTTGCCGGAGAGGAAGGAAACCACTCAGGGATTTCCCATGAGGCCAATGGTGACTTTAAAACAGTTAGAGCTTAATGGCTGATAGGAGACAACTGAGGTTGGATCAACAACTTTGTAGTTACTCCACAATACTAACCTAATTGACAGAGTTTAAAGAAGGAAGCCTGCACACAATCAAAATATTCCAAAACATGCATCATGTTTGCAACAAGGCACTAAAGTAATACTGCATAAAAAGCAAAGCAATTAACTCTGTCCTGAATACAAAGTGTTTTGTTTGGGGCCAATCCAATACAACACATTAATGAGTACCACTCTCCATATATTCAAGAATAGTAGTAGCTGATTGTAATCTTCAACGACTGGGGAGTTTTTCAGGATAAAAAATAAATAGAATGTAGCTAAGCACAGGCAAATCCTTCAGGAAAATCTGGTTCAGTTTGCTTTCCACCAGACACTGGGAGATGAATATACCTTTCAGCAGGACAATAACCTAAAACACAAGGCCAAATCAACACTGGAGTTGCTTACCAAGAAGACAGTGAATATGGGTGGCCGGGTGACAGCTTTCACTTAAATCTACTCTATGGCAATACCTGAAAATGGTTGTCTAGCAATGATCAACAACCAATTTGACAGAGCTTGAAAAATTTTGAAAAGAATAATGGGCAAATGTTGCACAATCCAGGTATGGAAAGCACTTAGAGGCTTTCCCAGAAAGGGTAAGGGCTCCCGAGTGGCGCAGCGGTCTAAGATACTGCATCTCAGTGCAAGAGACGTCACTACAGTCCATGGTTTGATTCCAGGCTGTATCACATCCGGCCGTGATTGGGAGTCCCATTGGGCGGCGCAAAATTGACCCAACGTTGTCCGGGTTTGGCCATCATTGTACATAAGAATTTGTTCTTAACTGACCTGGTTAAATATACAGTGGGGAGAACAAGTATTTGATACACTACCGATTTTGCAGGTTTTCCTACTTACAAAGCATGTAGAGGTCTGTAATTTTTATCATAGGTACACTTCAACTGTGAGAGACGGAATCTAAAACAAAAATCCAGAAAATCACATTGTATGATTTTAAGTAATTAATTTGCATTTTATTGCATGACATAAGTATTTGATCACCTACCAACCAGTAAGAATTCCGGCTCTCACAGACCTGTTAGTTTTTCTTTAAGAAGCCCTCCTGTTCTCCACTCATTACCTGTATTAACTGCACCTGTTTGAACTCCTTACCTGTATAAAAGACACCTGTCCACACTCTCAATCAAACAGACTCCAACCTCTCCACAATGGCCAAGACCAGAGAGCTGTATAAGGACATCAGGGATAAAATTGTAGACATGCAACAGGCTGGGATGGGCTACAGACAATAGGCAAGCAGCTTGGTGAGAAGGCAACAACTGTTGGCGCAATTATTAGAAAATGGAAGAAGTCAAGATGACGGTCAATCACCCCTCGGTCTGGGGCTCCATGCAAGATCTCACCTCGTGGGGCATCAATGATCATGAGGAAGGTGAGTTATCAGCCCAGAACTACACGGCAGGACCTGGTCAATGACCTGAAGAGAGCTGGGACCACAGTCTCAAAGAAAACCATTAGTAACACACTACACCGTCATGGATTAAAATCCTGCAGCGCACGCAAGGTCCACCTGCTCAAGCCAGCGCATGTCCAGGCCCGTCTGAAGTTTGCCAATGACCATCTGGATGATCCAGAGGAGGAATGGGAGAAGGTCATGTGGTCTGATGAGACAAAAATAGAGCTTTTTGGTCTAAACTCCACTCGCCGTGTTTGGAGGAAGAAGAAGGATGAGTACAACCCCAAGAACACCATCCCAACCGTGAAGCATGGAGGTGGAAACATCATTCTTTGGGGATGCTTTTCTGCAAAGGGACAGGATGACTGCACCGTATTGAGGGGAGGATGGATGGGGCCATGTATCGCGAGATCTTGGCCAACAACCTCCTTCCCTCAGTAAGAGCATTGAAGATGGGTCGTGGCTGGGTCTTCCAGCATGACAACGACCCGAAACACACAGCCAGGGCAACTAAGGAGTGGCGCCGTAAGAAGCATCTCAAGGTCCTGGAGTGGCCTAGCCAGTCTCCAGACCTGAACCCAATAGAAAATCTTTGGAGGGAGCTGAAAGTCCGTATTGCCCAGCGACAGCCCCGAAACCTGAAGGATCTGGAGAAGATCTGTATGGAGGAGTGGGCCAAAATCCCTGCTGCAGTGTGTGCAAACCTGGTCAAGAACTACAGGAACGTATGATCTCTGTAATTGCAAACAAAGGTTTCTGTACAAATATTAAGATCTGCTTTTCTGATGTATCAAATACTTATGTCATGCAATAAAATGCAAATTAATTACTTAAAAATCATACAATGTGATTTTCTGGATTTTTGTTTTAGATTCCGTCTCTCATAGTTGAAGTGTACCCATGATAGAAATTACAGACCTCTACATGCTTTGTAAGTAGGAAAACCTGCAAAATCGGCAGTGTATCAAATACTTGTTCTCCCCACTGTATATATATATTTTTTATAAAATACAAATAAAAAAAGACTCACAGCAGTAGTTGCTGCCAAAGGTGCTTTAACAAAGTATTGACTCGGGTGTGAATTGTTATATAAATTATATATTTTTGTATTTAATTTTCAATAAATGTGAAAAAATTACTATAAAACATTATGGGAGTGCATAGATGGGTGGGGAAAAAATATTCAGGCTGTCAATTCAGGCTGTAACACAACAACATTTGAAATAAGTCAAGGGGTATGAATAATTTCTCAAGGCACTGTATATGGTTCTATAAGAGTGGACTCAAACTAAGGTGAACCCGAGGGCAGCTTGTCAAACGGACTCGCCATCACCATCACCAGCAATCATATAATTATCAGAGACAACATGTTTCCTAAAGTCTGTATGCATAGTCATTCATATTTGACATTAAATTTGCTTACATGCATAATCGTAGCCTATTTCACAAGTGGTGCTTTGCAATATCACAGTAATTTATCAATATAGACTATTTCATCGATGCTTTATGAGCTCAGTAGACCTACTACTGCATTTAACTCTCATCATTTTAGGTCTTTTTTATTTCATTTGTATTTAATCTCGTTATGAACAAAATGTCTTCTGCAATAACTTGATAATGTTGAGTCAGTCCTTGCAATCAGTTCCATCTCAAACAATTGTTATATTCTCCAGCCTTCCAGCAGCAAGAAAGTGTCATGGTGGCCATCGACAATAATATATCAAATAAGAACTGTCACTTTCATCTTCAGTTATGTTGCCTGTAGCCTATTAACGCTAATTTTGTGTTTTTTTGTCCCCATCACAATAAATGTGTTCATTGTTACAGGTGGAGCATCAGTTGCTAAGAACCAGGTTACACCTTGCCTGACATGATTTGGGGAAATGCTTCTCTATGCAAGCTTCAAACATCCTACCCAATTAATAACGGATGATCCCACGGCCACCAGCTTCTGTTGCAAATTAAGGACACCCAGCAGTGGGTTTCACCACGTTGGTTCCCTTATTTCTAGTGTGCAAGGTTAATCTGGTACCTGCGCATTCTTGGTTAAACACCGTTTTCCAAACACTTTTACTATGGTTGTTGCAGCAGTGCCTGATCTCAAGATCTCATTATGTGTTTGACAGTTGGTCCTCCTCAAGGACAGGTTTTATTACGGATGTTTCCCCCATTTACATTTGGGAGATTTTCAGGCTCAGTAGTCTGCAGCTCATTGGTTTACATTACGGATAATTGGTAATTCTATAGTGGGCCTCAACTCATAGGCCTAGCCAAAGCATGTCACACACTAGGTGAATCACATTATTTCAGGTAACCATTACAACTTGTTGCTTTGTCTCGTGCCATCTTTGCCAGCTCATATTCAATCAGCACAACTCTTCTTTATTGCAACAACAGTTTTAATCTCAAATCTAAGATACCTGCTACTTCCTATTCTACAGCATATTCTCGCATCCCTCAAGCAAGGCGGTTTCCCTCCGCATTAACGTTTTCACAAGGCTGTTTTCTTACTGATTTTCAAATGGCACGTTCACAACTGCGATCACTTTTATTCTTTCATGTGATTTAGGTTTTTCTCATCCGGTCCTTTTACCCTAATCTCTTAAGCATTGTAAATTGGGTTCCTGGTGTACTATCATAATAGCTCTCTCTTACACTCAATCCTTTCTCATGCTTTATACTAATATATCTTCACATTCAAACCCCCCTCTTCTCCTCATCCCTCCTCTGTTTCACTTCTCTCCTTTCTCAAGTAATATTAAGGCGTTATCTTTCACCTCAACGCTATCGGCTATCTGTCCCAATCGCTTTGTATTAGTGCATGAATGACTGGGTTCGAAGCAAAGCAAACGTTTCATTATGTCATACAAATCGCATTACAGCATGCGTCGTTGGGTTCTACGTACAAGCACATGTAGAATTGAATATAAACACAAGCAAATGTTTGATTCTGGCGCTCAGTGCACCGTGCTTTATTGAAAAGTGGCACATATGACTTATCCAATTACACTCATGCTTACAGCGGTGGCAGTCTTTCATCATTACACCTTCTCATATCTGAACAATGCAAGGCACAAAGCAGGTCAGCGTTGGGCCGGGACTTTTGGCAGGTGCCCATATCTTCCCGTCGTTCGGCATGCACTATTGGGTTCAACGTTTAGCTAGCGTTTCATGTTAATCATACGTAATGCATTACGACATGCGTGGTTGGGGAGACATACATGCAGACATTTCATGTTAACCCTACACATTCAATTATGTTTGAATCATGCGATCAGTGCGCCTTGCATTAATAAACATTTCATATAATACTTTCCATTAGAGCATAATTGCACTTTTGATCTATTCTTCGCATGTATCTCTTTTACATCTAATGATCATTGTTTTCAATCTTTAGCTCCAACTGTTGCTCTACTGTGTCCCTTCTCCCTGGTGAGTAACTTATGTATTTTGGGGGGTTTCGATGCCAGCTGCCCAACAAAGGGCTACCTGTCATCAGCATCTGGCTCCCAGGGGCATTCCTCCGAGACGAGGCCATAACCCAAACTATTTCATACAAATCCATATTGCATTTTGTCTCTGTTATTCAGTATACGGTCATAGTGGGAATGAATACAAATGTATCAACATCAGCATCGAGTCTCATTCCTCTCTTTACTATTAGCCATGTGTGGAATGTCATTCCCCTATTTACTTTTAGCCTATAAGTATGGTACAATAATGCACTTTCTGCATGCTTGCTGTTTACCATATGGGCTCATTATTGCAATTATCACTTTCTTCTCTCTCAACCAATGGGTGTAAATCTTGAGATGTATTTATGTCAAATTACCCATGTTTTCTCACTTGCTGTTTTTCCAGCAAAAGCTTTCAACAAACATCCACCTCCCCACCACCACCAGCTAACAGATCCACAGATGACGCAATCTCAATCGCACTCCACACTGCCCTTTCCCACCTTGACAAAAGGAATAACTACGCGAGAATGCTGTTCATTGACTACAGCTCAGCGTTCAACACCATAGTGCCCACAAAGCTCATCCTTAAGCTAAGGACCCTGGGACTAAACACCTCCCTCTGCAACTGGATCCTGGACTTCCTGACGGGCCGCCCCCAGGTGGTAAGAGTAGGCAACAACACATCTGCCGCGCTGATCCTCAACACTGGGGCCCCTCAGGGGTGTGTGCTTCCCCTCTTGTACTCCTTGTTCACTCACGACTGCATGGCCAAGCACGACTCCAACAACATCATTAAGTTTGCTGACGACACAACAGTGGTAGGCCTGATCACCGACAACGTTGAGACGGCCTATAAGGAGGAGGTCAGAGACCGGGCAGTGTGATGCCAGGACAACAACCTCTCCCTCAATGTGAGCAAGACAAAAGAGCTGATCGTGGACTGTAGGAAAAGGAGGGCTGAACAGGCCCCGATTAACAGCGATGGGGCTAAAGTGGAGCGGGTCGAGAGTTTCAAGTTCCTTGGTGTCCACATCACCAACAAACTATCATGGTCCAAACACATCAAGACAGTTGTGAAGAGGGCACGACAACACCTTTTCCCCCTCAGGAGACTGAAAATATTTGGCATGGGTCCCCAGATCCTCAACAAGTTCTACAGCTTCGCCATCGTGAGCGTCCTGACTGGTTGCATCACCAGCTGGTATGGCAACTGCTCCGCATCTGACCGTAAGGCACTACAGAGGGTAGTGCATACGGCCCAGTACATCACTGGGGCCAAGCTTCCTGACATCCAGGACCTATATACTAGGCGGCGTCAGAGGAAGGCCCCAAAAAATGTCAAAGACTCCAGTCACCCAAATCATAAACTGTTCTCTCTGCTACCGCACAGCAAGCAGTAGCCAAGTCTAGGACCAAAAGGCACCTTAACAGCTTCTACCCCCAAGCCATAAGACTGCTGAACAATTAATCCACCCGAACTATTTACATTATCCATGTGTAGTCAATTAACAAATTACCTCGACTAACCTGTAGTCATGCACATTAACTCAGTACCGGTACCTCCTGTATATAGCCTCGTTATTGTTATGTAATTTCCTTCTGTTACTTTAAAATTTTATTTATTTTCACTTCAGTTTATTTAGTCAATATTTTCTTAACTCTATTTTTTGAACTGCATTGTTTTTAAGGGCTTGTTAGTAAGCAATGCCAGATGCCCAGCAAAGGGCTACCTGTTCAGCATCTGGCTCCAAGCATTATTCCTCAGAGACGAATCCATACCCCAAACTATTTAATACAATTCCATACTGTATTCTGTCTTTGTTGTTCATTCAGTTAAGCCTGTACATAAACAGGTGTTTTTCTTCCCTCTCTTTTTTAATTGGCTTACTTAGCTAATGAGTGTTTGTGACACAGGAAGAGACACCATTGGTGGGGTGTGTTTGTGTGTTTGAACAGCAACTGCCATATTATTCCTCTACCAGTCCGCTCTGGTCATGCAGGGTATAGAGGAAAGCTTCGGGGGTATTTCTTCCTTTCCAGAGCCTTTTACTGATGATGCCTCAGTGTAATTGGCAACAACGTTTCTCGTTATTGATCATTTAAAGACAGATGTTGGAGAAGAAAGTGCATTTGGAAAACATACGTATGTCAGTAAACAAATAGTGAATATTCAATTAAGGGCCTTCGACGGCAAACTCCAAGGGTTGAACACATAACATACTTCATTATGTATATAGTGTAGCTAGGTTGTGAAGAATAGGTAAAAACACGTTTCATGCTGCTTGTATGGATTGGAATAAATCCCGCCATTTTCAATATAATGCACGTTTTGCGTAGGATACAGAGTGTTGTTGCATCCTCAAATATTAGTCAAACATAACTTATTGATTAATTATGTTTGTGTAAGTTAAGACTTATATTTATGGTTTCCTAATGTGCTGTAACCATGGAGCACAATTTAGTCATGTCAAGACAGGTTTAAAGGTGGTCTGTGTGGTCCAGATTTTCGTGCTATGGACACCGGCACACATGTAGTGTTTGAATCCAACCCACTGCCCTTCTGACTTGGACACTCTTCCACAATTGCTGTCTCCTCTTCACAAACAACAACTGGAGAGCTCTTCTTTGTCTACACCAAGCAGTTAAGAGTGTTGGGCCAGTGACGGAAAGCTCGCTGGTTCGAATCCCCAAGGTGGGAAAAATCTGCTGTTCTGACCTTTAGCAAGGCAGTTAACCCCCAACAACAACTGCTCCCCGGGTGCCGATGACATCGATTAAGGCAGCTCCCCGCACCTCTCTGAGTCAGAGGAGTTGGGTTAAACGCAGAATACACATTTCGGTTGAATGCATTCAATTGTGCAACTGCCTAGGTTTTCCTTTATGGCTATCCTCAATACATTACCACACATTTGTATGAAATAAATTCCTGAATCAGAATGAACTCAAGAGTGGACTATGGAATTGAGTGTTTTGATTTGACAGCTCCATAGTACTCAGGTAGTGGGTTAAATCATCTGGAACAGAGTGAAGGTACCCCTAGACGCTGACTTTGGGATTGGAGAAGCTGATCCTAGATCTATACGTAGGGGAATCTGTACCTTCCCCCCCGAGCTGACTTGACAGTTCCATCATATTCAGGTAGTAGGTTGAGAAATGTTGGGTTGTGCAAACATACAGTGGCTCTCTAGACAGCAATACTTTAGATGTGTAAGTGCTTCAGTGATAAATATTATGCATACCACAGCAATGAAACGGCGAGAAACCAGCAATTAGCTATTATTACACCCACCTCAGATGTCTTTGTATTCCACTGGGCACAGACATCTATTCTACGTTAGTGCCAACGTAATTTCATTGAAATGACTTGGAAACAATGCCGAATCAACCAGTATGTGGAATGTGACATGTTACTTGAAGGAATGTAAAGTATCTAAACGGCGACAATTACCATATGCAATTAGTTGGCATTGTATAATGAATCATGAAAAGTACACAATAATTGTACATGATTGCGCAATAACAGACTAATTAGGTTGACTTGATCGGCCTCACAAGGCATCTTGAAGAATACGGAGCCCCAAAAAAGGAGAAACACATCATGCAAAATTCATGCCCATACCTACCTGAACTGATTGCATTCCACAGAATAAGTCACGACCAAATTGATTTGGGAACATTTTAACAACTTAATAACACAATGTTCCTGTCGCCTGAAATTAGAAAACAAAATTCAATCAATACAAATAAAAAATATATAAATAAATGAGACCCCGCAATTTTGAGATAGTGTGACAGATCTTCCCCATAATTACACTTTTTCACCGTGCACTCTGATATCTGGCAGCCCATGGATCAACAAATGTCTTGTTTCTATTCTACATAAATTATAGGCTACTGACAGAGAGCGCTGCAAGACGATTAATCAACAGTAAGTATTGAATTGACAGAAGCTGCTTCTCCCCCGGGATTTGTAGCACATTCCAACATGCACTGAGCAGAAAGCCATTGAGGTGGGACATGAATGCTCTCCCACCATTGATTTAGTGTTAAAGTCTGCGTCCCAAATGGCACCCAGGGCCGTAACTACTTACGAGGCCACCGAAGTCCGGACCTCTGTAATTTTTTCTAAATTGAAAAAATAAATCAAACATTAGGAACACCTTCCTAATATTGAGTTGCATCCCGTTTTGCCCTCAGAACAGCCTCAATTCGTCGGGCATGGACTCTACAAGGTGTCGAAAGCGTTCCATAGGGATTCTGGCCCAAGTTGACGCCAATGCTTCCCACAGTTGTGTCAAGTTGGCTGGATGTCCTTTGGGTGGTGGACCATTATTTTAGCTTATTCTTTTAAAGAAAAAATGTATGGGGTAGATCATCTTTAATATTGCACATAGATTGTGGGTTCTTTCAATGTAATTCTCTGCATCATTTCCAATCCCCCCATATATTGTTCTTTATTATTTCCCCTAACCTTACCACCCCTCCCTTATTAATTGGAGTAAACTAATGGACAACAATACTTAGGGTTCTACTTCCAGCTTACAGTATACATACACTGCATTCATAACCCTAACCCCTTGACTTTTTACAAATTTTAACACGCTACAGCCTTATTCTATAATGGATTAAATATAATTTTTTCCTCATCAATCTACACACAATACCCCATAATGACAAAGCAAAAAAAGGGTTTTAGAAATGTTTGCAAATAAAAACAGACCCTGCCACTGAAAAACATCCCCACAGCATGATGCTGCCACCACCATGCTTCACCGTAGGGATGGTGCAAGGTTTTCCTCCAGACTCTACTCAGTAAAAGGCACATGACAGCCCGCTTGGAGTTTGCCAAAAGGCACGCAAAGGACTCTCAGACCATGAGAAACAAGATTCTATGGTCTGATTAAACCAAGATTGAACTCTTTGGCCTGAATGCCAAGCGTCACGCCTGGAGGAAACCTGGCTCCATCCCTACGGTAAAGCATGGTGGTGGCAGCATCATGCTGTGGGGATGTTTTTCAGCGGCAGAGACTGGGAGAATAGTCAGGATCGAGGGAAAGATGAATGGAGCAAAATACAGAGAGCCTTGATGAGAACCTGCTCCAGAGCGCTTAGGACCACAGACTGTGGTGAAGGTTCACCTTCCAACAGGACAACGACCCTAAGCACACAGCCAAGACGGCAGGTAGCCTAGTGGTTAGAACGTTGGACTAGTAACCGGAAGGTTGCAAGATCGAATCCCCAAGCTGACAAGGTAAAAATCTGTTGTTTTCACCCTGGCCTAGGAACTGTTCCTAGGCCTAGGCCATCATTGAAAATAAGAATTTGTTCTTAAGTGACTTGCCTAGTGAAATAAAATTTTAAAAAGACAATGCAGGAGTGGCTCTGAATGTCCTTGAGTGGCCAAGCCAGAGCCCGGACTTGAGCCCGATCTAACATCTCTGGAGAGATCTGAAAATAGCTGTGCAACGACGCTCCCCATCTGACCTGACAGAGCCTGAGAGGATCTGCAGAGAAGAATGGGAGAAACTCCCCAAATACAGGTGTGCCAAGCTTGTAGCGTCATACCCAAGAAGTCTCGATGCTGTAATCGCTGAAAAATGTTCTTCAACAAAGTACTGAGTAAACGGTCTAAATACTTATGTAATGTGATATTTACATAGGTAACTGTTTTATACATTTGCAAAATAATCTAAATCTGTTTTTGCTTTGTCATTATGGGGTATTCAGTCTACACACAGTAGACTGATGGGGAAAAATTGATCCGTTTTAGAATAAGTCTGTAACATAACAAAATGTGGAAAAAGTCAAGGGGTCTGAATATTGAATGCACTTTAACATTTCATTGATTGCAAGAAATGTGTATAATAATCTAAATTGAAAAACTACGTTTTTAATCTCCCGTTGTTTTGTGTATCATTTCATAAAACACATGCCATGGAATCGGCACTTCGAAAATCTCTTCCCAACTATTTTGCAACCTGTATGGCGCAGGTGTACATGTTTTGGTCTTGAAATTAAACTGGTATACTTTTTATTTATCACAATTTTCTTTAACCAATTTTGGTATTTTATGTAGGGCAGTCAGACAAGTTCCTTTCCTTCTCCCCCTTCCACTTGCCTCCTTCATTTTTGTGATAATGCTACAATCAGTTGGTTGTAATTTTGGATAGAGCAGACATTTTCATATATTTTTGTTAGCTGCATGTGTGACATAACTCCACCAGTCCTATTTATGATATCGTTAACAAAGATTAGACATGTTTTTTTTTATTCTACCAAAATATATATTTTTTATCAATTGGTATATTTCATTTGAACCATAATATTTGTTGTGTCTTTTCTGGTGGGTTAAACTGAATTTGCAACCAGTATTCTATGGCTTGTTTAAAAATAGCTACATTCTGGCGATTATTTCATTTTCAAATAACCAAAAGTGAGAGACTGTAATCTGAAACGTGAAAAAGGCCATTTTTCAACACTGGGTGATCCATTACTACTGATCTGCTGGAAAGCCAGTTTAAATTTAAGTACACCTTTTGTATGACTGAAGCCTTTAGTGAGAGGGTCAATGCTTTAATATTTTATAATTCCAGCCCTCTGAATTCATATTCATTATTTATATAGGCCCATTTAATTTTGTCTGGCTTGCTGTTATAAATAAAGTGGAAATGTTTTGCTCATATAACTTAAAAACAAGTCGTTCGGTGTAGGCAGGGTGTGTGACTCTCTGCCAAAGCCACCTGGCTCTGGACCAGTGCATTAGCTGTCGCCCGGGTGTCGGCATGGTTGTGTGCTCTGCAAAAACACATTCACGTTTATTTTATTTTTTTACATTTATTTAATTATCAATTTTATTACACAGTATGCCTACACATTGATAGGCTATATAATTCATTTTAAAAGAAAATGCACTGTATCCAAAATACCTTTAGTTTGGTGATTCTTTCAGCTCCGGCTCATTTACGGTCCTAACACAGGAAAGGGTAGCACCATAGAAAGAAGCTGGCTTGTTGAAAACAATGTCCATTTGGTCGCAATGTCCATTTTTTTTAGATAAACAGCTCGTTTTTGAATGGTAACTGTGTTAAGGGTGGAGTTTGAGGTGGGGTGAGAGTACTGGAAAGGTGTGACTTTCAGTTTACAATAGGCCATAAGTATACAGCAGATCGCTGATTGTCCTCACTTTGATTATTCTGTAACAACCATGACCAGGATCTCTAATCATTTAAGTGAGCAGATTAGGGCTTTCAGAATGAACGGAAAATCTACTGTAGACATTTCAAGAATACTGGTAGACTATCATTTAATCATTTCTGCCCTCCGAATTCATATCTAAGCGGCATTGTTTGCGCCATTATTAGTTACAGTTTAAGTTTTAGTTTGAACATGCAGACAGGCACTAAAAACAGCGGGAACGTTTCCCTAGTCAGCGCCATTATTGGTGGCATTTTTTGTTAGGGCAAATCTAATCTGTGAGAATATCTAAGGGGCTTTTATATACTTCTAAATTCATTTATAATAACAATAATCGCTTTGATGAAAAAATAACAATATTTTGGAGATGATTTTGTTTTCAAATGTAAATAACGCCAGTTTGTTATTTAGAATGGTTTATTTCTGTTTTTAGAAGGAGAGAAACCAAAAGCCAACCATCCCCTCATGTGTCTCCCGGTTGCGACCGGCACATGTATCAAACCAGCATCTGTAGCAATGCAGTTTGCACTACGATGCAGTGTCTTAGACCGCTGCGCCACTCGTGAGGTCCCATCCACAAAGTTTTTAATGCTGATCAATTGCCTTAACAAAAATACAGAGAGGTGTTGGCAAGAGTCTATTGTCCTGCTAATAGCCCATAATGGGCAATTATAATACATGGTGTCCAGGTCAGGATAACCAAAACAGTTATTTATTCAAGACTATCAAAAAGAATGTTGGTACTTATTAATTTTGATCCAAAGCCATGAATGAGTGAATGAGTCACTCAGCTTTATGTAGGTGCCGAGGCTATATTACGCCGCCATCAACTTGATTATTTAGCAGACATCACTTGCTTATATTCAGTCAACACATATATCTTAAGAATATCGTGGAATATAATTGAAAATGTTTGTTTCTCTTAGAATATAAACCTTAGTGTAACAATAGTTTTAGTAAATAATACTGACGAGTAGAAACAAGAAAATAAGTGTATTTTTCAGGGTGTGCACGTGCAATTCTTAAACTGTCGTTCTAAATTCATCCACCTTCTTTATCCTCATCATTCAGTTAATTGAAATTCAATTTTGAAGTTGTGCACAATTACCAGTTTCTATTTGGTTTATGTCGCCCATTCATTGTCAGTTAGAGACACATTAGCTCCTTGGGACCCAAAAGCATAATCAGTGCTCTAACTCCTCCTTGCACTGGTCTGGAGCAATGAAGCAGTGACGCAGGGTACCGTACTAAACCACAAATTACATCTAAGTTCCGCAGCATAATCGCAAAACTTTTAGTTGAGCAACCACTGTATTTGCAGTAGGCCTATGAAATGGATAAGGACTTCCCCTTAGTGGGTAGGTCACTCAGGTGGGTGTCTGTGATATAGTGTAGGACACCGTTCCATCATGAATGAACTAGATATTTGCTATTTATTTTAAACTATAAAATCCAGTGGGTGATCGAGATAAGATGAATAACCACCAATGTAAACAAAAAAGCATGACATATTTAGTACTGTATTTTTTGCATTTTGATTGCATTTTATTTAAAATGGCCTTAATGTTGTCCAGCATCTGGCAAAGACACTATCAGCAGCGTCTCTAAGTGCCTACTTGAACCGACTGTGAGATGGGTAGTTCACTTCACATATATGCGCAAATATTGAAATGCTTCCCACAGTTGTGACGGTTCCGTAACCACAGACGCTGGGAGACGGGAAGCAAGAACAGGGTGAGGATTTAATAATAAATAGAAAAGAAACTAAACAAGAACAGCATCTGGACAAGAGAAACAAAACAACATCAATGCAGACACAGGAATGAAACTGAGGGGGAGGCAATCAATGACGTGATTGAGTCCAATGAGGTGCAGGCGCACGTAAAAATGGTGCCTGGCGACCTCGAGCGCTAGAGAGGGGGAGCGGGAGCAGACGTGACAGTTGTGTCAAGTTGGCTGGATGTCCTTTGGGTGGTGGATCATTCTTGTGTCACGTTCGTAATAAGGTCGGGACCAAGGCGCAGCGTGTGTTGAGTTCCACATCTTTATTTGCAGTGAAACTTCTCAAAAAACAATAAACAAGCAACGAAACGTAACCTCAGTGGTGTTACAAGCACAAACACAAATAATATCCCACAAACACAGGTGGGAAAAATGGCTACCTAAATATGATCCCCAATTAGAGGCAACGATTACCAGCTGCCTCTATTTGGGAACCATACAAAACACCAACATAGAAATATTGAACTAGAACACCCCCTAGTCACGCCCTGACCTACTACACCATAGAGAACCAAGGGCTCTCTATGGTCAGGGTGTGACATCTTGATACATACGGGAAACTGTTGAACCCAGCAGCGTTGCAGTTCTTGACACAAACCGGTGCGCCTGGCATCTACTATCATACTGCCGTTCAAAGGCACTTCAATATTTTGTCTTGCCCATTCACCCTCAGAATGGTATACATACACAATACATGTCTCAAGGCTTAAAAATGCTTCTTTAACCTGTCTCCTCCCCTTCATCTACACTGACTGAAGTGGATTATACAAGTGAAATCAATAAGGAATCATAGCTTTCACCTGGTCAGTCTGTCATGGAAAGAGTTCTTAACGTTTTGTATATTCAGTGTATTTTGTACAAAATAAAGAAAATCAATTACAGATCAACATCTAAATATTGCTCCCAATATTAAGCTCAGAATGCTTATATTCTTGATCTGACTAAGCTTTAATTGGGCCTGCCTCTGCAAACAAGTGGAATTATGAGCAGTAATTCTTTCTATATCATTCACCACACTCTCAAACGGCTTGCACCGCCCTCTCGCGGCACAGACCAAGGGCCTGAGACTTGAAGCGAACTACCCCATCTTGCAGCCGGTTCAAGTAGGCAACTAGACTCTGCTGATAGTGTCTTTGCAAGATAACAGACAAAATTAAAGCAATCAGAATGGATAAAATACACTTCTAAAAATGTCATACTTTTTTGTTTACATCGGTGGTTATTCATCTTATCTCGATCGCCCACTGGAGTTTATAGTTAAGCCCTTACCCACCTTTTTTTTACCACTACGTCACTGATATTAATACAGAATCGTAAGTCATATTCTAATAATTCATGTAAATGAGATAATATGATCATCTGTGTGCTTCATTGATGTCTGTGTGTGCAGAGGTTGATTAGTAATGCCTAGGAATACAAATGTGAACGCTACGTAATTTACGAAAATAAATATCTATGGAGTCTTGGAGTCTTTATGCAATTCATGAATACAACAATCTGAACAGTCGCTGATGCTACTTGTCAGTGTGAATAATCTATCATATTTCCCAATTTCAGGAGTATAACATTACAATTGTTGTTTGTGTTTGTAGATCGCCTGAAGTGAATGAACCTACACATGCCAAGGTGAAAACAGCTGGGGTTATTAGGGGTTCAAAGAAGCGAATCTGGACAAAAACATAATGTTATTGTTGGCGTTCACTATTATTATTATAATTATTCTGATTCTTCCGTCAAGGAAAATTAACATGCAACTTGCCATGATGGTAAAGACCCATTGGCCAAAACCTCTTATGCAATCCCATGCCAATTGGCCACATGTTGGTGCAAAAACAAATGATTAAAAATGCTAACTTTGAAAGCTCACTCCCTTTGATCTACAGTCATGAAATTCGGTACATACAGCTCCTCACAAGGAACACATTTTCCTTATGGACCAATAAGGTCAGCCTTGATTCATTTTGTAAAGAAACGCTGAAAACGATTCTACTCTGGCACCGAATGACCAATCCACATGAAACTTGATAAATAGAATATATGTGACCGACCAGCTCGATTCGAACTTATGTAGCAAAATTTGAAATTGTGAGAGTCAGAGCTAGAAAACGTTATATCATACACTCTACAGTTGAGGAACAAAGGGAAAGTAATTCTGCTTTGAAAGCTGATAAACTTGTAACCTCACTTTTTATTAATTTGGCCCTTGAATGTTTTGGTACCTATTGGAGAGGTCTTCATTATCTACACCTATTCAGCATTGTTGACACACTCTTAAGCTTTAGAAACACCCATCTCTTTAAGGATTCAGGTTGGAGTTATTAAAACTCGTTTTTCAACCACTCCACAAATTTCTTGTTAACAAACTATAGTTTTGGCAAGTTGGTTAGGACATCTACTTTGTGCATTACACAAGTCATTTTTCCAACAATTGATCACAGATAGATTATTTCACTTGTAATTCACTGTATCACCATTCCAGTGGGTCAGAAGTTTACATACACTAAGTTGACTGTGCCTTTAAACAGCTTGGAAAGTTCCAGAAAATGATGTCATGGCTTTAGAAGCTTCTGATAGGCTAATTGACATCATTTGAGTCAATTGGAGGTATATCTGTGGATGTAATTCAAGGCCTACCTTCAAACTCAGTGGCTCTTTGCTTGACATCATGGGAAAATCAAAAGAAATCAGCCAAGATCTCAGAAAAAAAGTCTGGTTCAGCCTTGGGGAAAATTCCAAATGCCTGCAGGTACCACATTCATCTGTACAAACAATAGTACGCAACTATAAACACCATGGGACCACGCAGCCATCATACCGCTCAGGAAGGAGACGCGTTCTGTCTCTTAGAGATGAACGTACTTTGGTGTGAAAAGTGCAAATCAATCCCAGAAAAACAGCAAAGGACCTTGTGAAGATGCTGGAGGAAACAGGTACAAAAGTATCTCATCCACAGTAAAACAAGTCCTAAATCGACATAACCTGAAAGGCCGCTTTCTTCCTCGTGAAGCTGGTTGAGAGAATGCCAATCGTGTGCAAAGCTGTCATCAAGGCAAAGGGTGGCTACTTTGAGGAATCTCAAATATAAAATATTTAGATTTGTTTCACTTTTTTGGTTACCACATGATTCCATATATGTTATTTCATAGTTTTGATGTCAACACTATTATTATTAACGTAGAAAATTGTAAAAATCAAGAAAAACCCTTGAATGAGTAGGTGTGTCCGAACGTTTGACTGGTACTGTACATTAAAAGCATTTGGCATGGTCTGGTTGATTTCTATTTCTGATATTTGCCAACTGTAGTAAAGAGTACAGAAGTTGTTCATCCTAGGGTGATGTGTCCAATTTGGTTGCACAGTGGGCCCACAGCTTGAACTCCGGCAATGCTGCTTGCTGCTTTAATTATTATGTTCCTTTTTCTACCATTTTTGGTGAAGAAATTAGATTTCCTGTGACATGAAAAGACTCAGCACTGTGCAACTAAGTAATATGGTAAAAGTCCAAGGGCCACCTTCTCTCATGCAATACCATGCCAATTGGCCACATGATGGCACTATAACAAGCGATTGAAAATGCTAACTTTCAGCACCCGCACCCCATGTGACCTAGAGAAATGGAATTTCGTTCATAGGTCCCTCCCCTCACAAGGAACAAATTTGCCTCAGGAACCCATAAAGTCTGCAATGAATTTTCTGCCATTTTGAATTTTATGAAAATCACAAAAAATGCTACTCCTCTAGTACCGATCTGCATGAAACTTGACATGTGGAATGCATGGACTAAGCTCTCTCAACACAATATCTTCCAGACTAGTAACAAATACAACATGGCCGCTATTGACCAATGAACATTCACTTGGGCGAGGTCTCACACAAATTCATACAAAAGGATCTTCATTTTGTGACAAGAATTGGTACACATGTTCCAAACACTGTCAAGACTCAATATATCTAAGTACATTTAGAATGACCACACGGTGGTGCTATAACAAACACATGTTTATATATCTTGATATGTTTGACTCAGAGTGATGCAGGTGAGGGGAGGTGGGTCTAGCTAACTTGTAGAGTATGGTTGAGTTTGGCCGCGTGGTGGCACTGTGTGACAACAAAAAACATTCATGCAAGCTCATTGGTTCATAGTGGTCATGTTGTTATAGATAGACTCTCGGAAAATGTTGCATTTAAAGACATGAATACATAGATGCTATATACTCAATTTGGTTCAAGAGAAGAAGATGTTTAAAGTACTCAATATCACAGAAATTGTCCAAAATAAATCAAAAGCATTTAGCATGATCTGGTTGATTTTGAGTTCTGATATTAGCCAACCGTGGTAAGGAGTACAGAAGACCAATTTGTCCTGATGGTGGCTCAGTGGGCACACAGCTTGAACCCCAGGAATGCTGCTTGTAGCTTTAATGTTTGCTTGTTTATGCTGTTCTCCAAATAGCATTTAGGAATATTTTTTATCGTATAGAAGTGCAGTAAATGAGCCTCTATGCAGACCTCACTAAAACTCAAACCCTGGTTAGGGCCCCAATTGCACCCTATTCCCTATATAGTGCATTACTTTTGACCAAGGCTCATATGTCTATGTAGGGAATAGGGTGCCATTAGCGATGCATAGTGTTAAAGTACTAAGGAGCTGGGAGGGAAATCATATATTCATATATAAGACATCCCTTCTCCATCAATAAAATATTTTTTTCATGTCATCATGAAATTGACTTTGTTTTGTAAAAGTGAATCATCAGATAAAAGTCTGATATTACCCCCAAGATGAGACAAAGAATATCAAACAGCCTTTTAGATCTCAATTCACTTGGTTTTTGAAAAGATCTTATGAAAGATCATAAAAAATTTACAGAATTATCAATCAAAATACAAAGGGTTATCTTTCTCAATTGAGTTAGATCTTAAGCGACTTCCAAATAAGGTTTTTTTCATGACATTTCTGAAGTCTGGCTGGTGACTGAAATGTAACACAGAACAAGACATGTAAATGTATATGCTTAGAGATGAGTGACAACCAAGTAAGTTTAGACCAGTCCTCAAATGGAATAAATCATGTTTTGACAGTTAAGCAAACTAGTACAGCTATGCTATGATTTTTATGCTTCAGTTGATTGGTTATGGTTATGGTTATGGTGAAGTAATGAGTGCTATGTGATCTGGCCAGGTTAATAATACTCGATGACACCTGTCATAGCATTGAAGAAAATGCCTGTAATTGACAGCATATATATGTATACACATGACAACATAATTAATTCAAGGGTAATTACAATGTAAGTATACAGTAATCACATTTATAACACAGCATTGTTGAACACTCGTTTCTGATTGGTGTTCATTATTTCAATGATAATGCCCTCGAATCCGCTGTTTGGAGGATATATTGGCACAGATGTTGTTTGGCCAAAGACGAAGTCAAGGGCCGGCAAACCGTGCCAATATATCCTCCAAAAACCGGCTTCGAGGGCATTATCACTTTTATACAATGGGTTACCAACATATTCAAATAATTATTGACATATTTTCAGAATGTTTTCTTTTAATTAATGTATTCATACTATTTCATCCTTCCACGAGACATAGTCCTGACACAAATCTAGGGTTGTTACGACCGGCTGGTCGTTCTTTTCTATCGGTTTGGTTGCCAGAGGCATGACCTAGTCTTTCGTTCTAATTGTTCCATTGCCGTACTGGCTGGCAACGTTCTTGTCCCTTGCTTGCTAGCTAATCAAGTACGGCTAACTTAAAGTCCCGTCAAACAGGGCAGCCAGAATAACAGCATAATAGATGCATTTGTTAAAGCTGTTTTCGAGTGACATTTATTTGGATACATTCATAAGAATGAGAAAATGATGCGCGATATCACCTGGCATAGAAAATGTTTGCGCTCATCAGGATACTGTTGTTCAGCAGCTAGCCAACAACGCAGCTAACACAATCGCAGGAAAGACTGCAAACTAGCTGCATATAAAAAAAAAAAAATGTAACCCCCTTTTTTCTCCCCAATTTTGTGGTATCCAATTGGTAGTAGTTACAGTCTTGTCTCATCGGTGCAACTCCCGTACGGACTCGGGAAAGGCGAAGATCGATAGCCATGCGTCCTCCGAAACACAACCCAACCTAGCCGCACTGCTTCTTGACACAACGCACATCCAACCCGGACGCCAGCCGCACCAATGTGTTGAAGGAAACGCCGTACACCTGGCGACCTGGTCAGCGTGCACTGCGCCTGGCCTGCCACAGGAGTCGCTAGTGCGCAATGAGACAAGGATATCCCTGCCAGCCAAACCCTCCCTTGCCCGGACGACGCAGGGCCAATTGTGCTTTGCCCCATGGACCTCCCGGTCGCGGCCTGGGCTCGAACCCAGAATCTCTGGTGGCACAGCTAGCACTGTGATACAGTGCCTTAGGCCACTGCGCCACCCGGGAGGCAACCTAGCTGCATTTTGTTTCATTTTACATTTCTTTGTATATGTCCATAAAAATGATGCTGATTCGTGATTTCGACTGGCTGAGAAAAGCTGCATGCCTGTCTGTCTTGTCCCGACTCCTGACCCCTACACGTTCATTACTATGGGACAGCTGGAGATCGATTTCAATATTTCAATAATGTTGCAAATGTCAGAGATACAGACCACAAGTATTATACAAATCTCCGCTATTGAATACCAATTCTAGTCTAAAGGAAATGGAAGATAATATCTGCTTTTTACAGTGGAGATCAAGTTTGTAAATTGTTTGGCTGGGCTGATGAGACAGTGGATTGTGCAGTGAGATGGAACAGAGTAAATAGGCATTTCAATGTCATAGCTTTAGCCAGTGGTAACTTGTGGATTATAAACTGGGTTGGTCGAGCCCTGAATGCTAATTGGCTGACAGCTGTGGTATATCAGACCGTTTACCACTGGTATGACAAACATTTATTTTTACTGCTTTATTTTTAATTACGTTGGTAACCCGTTTATAATAGCAATAAGGGGTGTGGTATATGGCCAATATACCACGGCTAAGGGCTGTATACAGGCACTCTGCGTTGCATCGTACATAAGAACATCACTTAGCCGTGGTATATTGGCTATATACCACACCCCCTCGTGCCTTATTGCTTAAATAGACACCAGCTGGAATGCGGTTTTAACCAATCAGCGTCCAGGATTAGACCCACCCGTTGTATAATTCCCTAAAATGCGCAGCATAGCTGATAAAATGTTGCCAAATGGCAAAACCAAAAGTGTAACATTATAATAACACATAGAGAGGAGGTGGCCTGAGCCCTATTAGACAACAACGCTAGACAGAAGAGGTGGCCTGATTAGCTTGCAAACCTGGTTGGTAGGTTACCATGGCAACTATTGCAGGCATCCAGTAAACTTGCTAACAACTTCAGTGAATGTTGAACACATTTCTACCGGCAACTAAACACATTTCTAGTGGCAAAATGTGTTTTATGATAAATTATAGCCGTTGTATAAGCATGATAATCAACTTAGGGTTCTATGAGTTCTATGGAAGGTAATGCAACTCCGTGGAAGGTGAGTGCCACTGCACTGTGCATTGTGGCACACACCTTCTAGTTCATGCATTATTTTCCATAAAAAGCATAGACCCTCATTGATTGTCCCTTACATGAATGAAGGATATTTTTGTGTCAGCTACTATGAAGGAAATTGGTCGGTAACTCTGACCTAACTACTTAGTAGGCTATCCATACATAAAAGTGCACAACTTTTAAACCTTCATTGCCAACCATGTTCTTTATAAATCTCTTGAAACCAGGTGTTCGGTGTCTTGCAGTCCTATTACATTGCCCTCTGTCAGTAGAGCAGAACCAAAAGCTCAGGTGATGTGTCACTGAAAGAGAAAACCCCATGTACTCTTAAGCTGGATCAGGAAATGGAAGGGATACAGGTTAGAGGTAGAGGACTTGATGGACCTTGACTCAAAGCCCCTGGACCAGTGGAGAGTGTAATCGAGGTTTAATTGTGCAAGGCTGGGGAATTATCGGGCTATCCGCTACACACAGGCCATGGAAGCAACAGTGGGGCCAAGACCCTAGTCAACCTAAGCAGAAGTAAGAACAGAAAATGTCATGTGCTGTTTCTTCCTGGAAATCTGCCATTATTATCGCTGAGAGTGAGTATGATTGAATAAAAGCATGTGGATGTCACATTTTAAAGAAAAGCAATTTCAAGTGGTCAAAACGGTACTTATCATATTGTACAGTGTATCATAGAATATTTGTGCATTATGTCATTTTCATAGCAATATGACACATTAACAAGCAGGTGGTGTTGAAAGAAGACGTCTTATGTTGTAAATTATGTTTAATGGTGTTTGTGTTTGACTATAACAACCAGATTATGCTGCTACAATGTGTTATCTTGACCTAGTTATTAGGGTTGTTCCACCGAGTCTGTGCCTTTTGAGAAGTGCAACTTTGTCAAAAAAATCTTTCGATTTCACCTCATTTTAACATTCTGTCATGAAGAGCACATCTTCAACTTCATAACAAAGCATGTTTTCCCAACTCAAGAGGTTATACAAGAAAAAAATTACTCTATTAAGTGCCAAATAAATTATCAGGGTTGACGGTTTCATCTTAAATCAGCCATAAATCATGACAGGGGGAATGGAAGCTTGTTGTGTGCAAAAGGCTGTGGCAATTGAATGTAAGCGTCACACCCCCCCCCAAAACAATATTGCTAAAAAATGTCTAGCCTGTCTATCTATGGGTAAAAGGATTAGTGTGTTACAGTGCCTTCAGAAAGTATTCACACCCCTTAACTTTTCCACATTTTATTGTGTTAGATCCTGAATTTGAAATTGATTCAATTTTGATTTTTTGGGTCACTGCATAGCATTTTTTACAAAAAATAAATAAATTAAAAGCTTTAATGTCTTGAGTCAATAAGTATTCAACCCCTTTGTTATGGCAAGCTTAAATACATGCAGGAGTACAACTTTGCTTAACAAGTCACATAATGAGTTGCATGGACTCACTCTGTGTGCAATAATAGTGTTTAACATGATTTTTGAATGACTACGTCATCTCTGTACCCCACACAATTATCTATAAGATCCCTCAGTCAAGCAGTGAATTTCAAACACAGATTCAACCACAAAGACCAGGGAGGTTTTCCAATGCCTCGCAAAGATCGGTACAAATTGTTAGATGGGTAAAAAAAAAAGCAGACATTGAATATCGCTTTGAGCATGGCGAAGTTATTAATTACACTTTGGAAGGAGTATCAATACACCAGTGACCACAAAGATACAGGCGTCCTCCCTAACTCAGTAGCTGCAGAGGAATGAAACCGCTCAGTGATTTCACCATGAGGCCAATGTTGACTTTACAACAGTTACAAAGTTTAAATAGCTGTGATAGGAGAAAACTGAGGATGGATTGACAACAATGTAGTTACTTTACAATACCAACCTAAATAACAGTGAAAAGAAGGTTCCTGACCTGTTTTCTCTTATTTTTGTATGTGTTTAGTTGGTCAGGGCGTGAGTTGGGGTGGGCATTCTATGTTATGTGTTTCTATGTTTGTTTAAATGGGTTGCCTGATATGGTTGACAATGCCTGTACAGAATAAAAAAACATGCATCCTGTTTGCAATAAGGCACTACAGTAAAACCGCAGAAATGTGTCAAAGAAATCAACTAACTAATCAACTATGTCCTGAATACAAGGTGCGTTGTGTACAATCACTCATCGATACGAACTCCAACTAGTAGCATCAGCACAAAATTGCACGTCATGGTGTGCACGGCTCACCATCCAACTCTGCACACACACACGCTGGTTTGGTGCTTGTTCGCTGGGCAACGTAGTTCCCAAATAATACAGCGATTACAATATACAAAATAATATTTTTTAACAATGTACCTGATAAAAACAGCACAAAATTGCATGTCATGCAATGCACGGCTCACCATCCAACTCTGCACTCACTGTACAAAATATACAACCCCCCCTCCCACCAGACACAGTAAGTTACTAGCTAGCATCAGCTGGAATTCTTTACAACAAAATGCACAACAAATATGCACAAAATATACGCTGCATCTTATGTGTGAAGTTCTAATAACATTTACAAACACATTTATATAAATTGTACATTCAAATCATCACTTGGGAGTATACAAATCACTTTTGATGTGCAGTGCTTTGCAACCAACAACTTACCGCTGGTTTGGTGCTTGTTCGCTGGGACGATTATAACTGAAACATCCTCCCTTGTAAGCAAGCCACGCAAATCAGCCAATAAGATGCCATGTTGAGTAGGTGAAGGCAAGACCAAACTAAAACCAAAAACACATTGGCTTAACAATAAAGTGGCAAGGGGAATCACCAATATAACCCTGTTACATGTGGGGCAAATCCAATACAACACATCACTGAGTACCACTCTTCATATTTACAAGCATGGGGGTGGCTGCATCATGTTATGGGTATGCTTGTCATTGGCAAGGACTAGTGAGTTTTTTTGGATAAAAAGAAATGGAATAGATTTAAGCACAGGCAAAATCCTAGAGGAAAAGCTGGTTCAGTCTGCTTTCCAACAGACACTGGGAGACAAATTCACCTTTCAGCAGGACAATAACCTAAAACACAACGCCAAATATACATTGGAGTTGCTTACCAAGACAACATTGAATGTTCCTGAGTGGCCTAGTTACAGTGTTAACTTAAATTGGCTTGAAAATCTATGGCAAGACTTGAAAATGGCTGTCGAGCAATGATCAACAACTAACTTGACAGAGCTTGAAGAATCTTTTCAAGAATGTATTAAATTTTTATTTCACCAGGTAGACCAGTTGAGAACATGTTCTCATTTACAACTGCGACCTGGCCAAGATAAAGAAAAGCAGTGTGACAAAAACAACAACACAGAGTTAAACATAAACAAACATACAGTCAATAACACAATAGGAAAATATATGTACAGTGTGTGCAAATGTTGAAGATTAGGGAGGTGAGGCAATAAATAGGCCAAAGAGTCAAAATAATTACAATTTAGCTATAAACACTGGAGTGATAGATGTGCAAGTAGAGATACTGGGGTGCAAAAGAGCAAGAAGATAAATAACAATATCGGGATGAGGCAGTTGGGTGTGCTATTTACAGATTGGCTGTGTACAGCTGATGCTTAAAGTTAGAGAGGGAGATATAAGTCTCCAGCTTCAGTGATTTTTGCAATTCATTCCAGAATAATATGCAAACATTGTACAATCCAGGTGTGCAAAACTCTTAGAGATTTACCTAGAAAGACTCACAGCTGTAATCGCTGGGTTGAATACTTATGCAATCAAGATATATTCATGTTATATTTTTCATAAAGTTTTCCAAATATTATAATTTTTCTTCCTCTAACATTAGAGTATTTTGTGTAGATAATTGACAAAATTTACAATGAAATCCATCGTAATCCCACTTTGTAGCACAACAAAATGTGGAAAAAGTGAAGGGGTGTGAATACTTTCTGGAGGCACTGTGTGCTTGACCCGTTCTGTTTCCCACCACAAAACACCACAAAATGGCCAAGAATAGTAAAACCAGCTCACCTGCTTTTACACAATAATTTGACTATTAAATGCTCAATGTCTCTTTTGAATTTTTTGAATTTTTTTAAGGAATCGTTTCACCATGTTAAAACGAGAGATCAGTTCACGTAAGAGGGTTGACCTTAGAATGAGGGACAGACGTAAATGAATCATTAATCTTCAGAAATGACTTTGTCAAAGCAACAAAATACCTTCACAATGATGGTGAAACTTGGAGAAATGTTTTGATTGTGGTTTGAAATCATCCTAGAAGTGACACATGGTTGATGGAGTAACATGTCAAATGCTGAACTTTGGCACTTTAGCAAGCCTCTATTCAAATAAAAAGTTGTATTTATTGAATTCTCAATGGGGTCTATATTTAAGGGCATTTATTTTTTATATAATTGACTTTAGAAGTCAATATTGGTGCACAATGTCTACTTAAAATATCAAATGGACGCAAAAGACACTAATTTCATGGAATTACCCATTACTTTTAGATCTAAAAGACGTTGTTTACTGACCAACATTTTACATTAACATTTTCTAACGGGGTGGGAAGAGAAGTGGTCCATTGAAACCAATGCAAAGAAACATCCAGAAAACGTTAAAAAAAAACACTGCACACCTACAGACGAGGTGTTTTGATTTTGGATACTAAGAAGAACATTTCTAGCACATTATCAGCTTCCTGTGCTTTAAAAGACATGTATTAGGTATCCACATTAGCCTTATATACAATATAAGAACATTGGACATGTTCAGCTGTGATTTACTTCTATTGGCATGAGTTTCAAAAACTTTATTCACGGCTGCTGTAGAATATGTCCTTGTTTTTCCACATAAATACATGACAAATGGCAAAGAAAACACATGGCACAAAGACTTGTCAGTTGAGGTGAGAGTGAGAGCTACGGTATGTTCTATGTCAACATTCTCTTTTCAGTTAGTCATCCATTCTCTCGTCAGAGTAGAGGCATTTACATCATTTACATCAGCGATCGTGTGTCTGTAACTTTGTTCATTCTTGAAGAGGGGTTTCAAGGTGAACTTGGAATATTTCCCTGTGCATGTCTGTCTGCACTTAACGTCTGTCTTTCGTCTTGATTCAGATCATTTTCTATGCTTGATCCAATGGACTTTAATCACAAATACCCTGTGACGCTCAATGTCATCCATGACCATGGGTAATGTGTTTACACGAAGGTAGCACATGGAACTGCTCATCATTTTCTATTCAGTGCTGTGTACTTCATTTCAATGTGAATCTGACAGAAATTCTTAAAAGAAAGTGATCTAAATAGTTTATCCAGTGGCTATAGATCCAAGTGTTGTGTAAGGAAAATTAGGATCAACACATTGCAGAATATACCTCCTCTGCTATGTTCATATTAGTACAGCCTCAATCTCAACAGGACCTTTTTCAATCATCCGAGTATAAATGCTCTCCAGAAATGTAAACAACCATTGGCTAACATTTGATTTTGTGATTAAAACTAAAAAAGGTAATTTTCCATGAAGATAAATTGTGTGACCTATTTCAGCTGGTCAAAAGTATTTTTTTGATAGTCGAAGAAATGCAGAAGTTTAAATTGCTAGTTGAAAAATAGTAGAATTCTACTGTAGAAGTAGTAGAAGTAGTGACTTTATTACAGTAATGGTGTGCTAGGCTTTTGTGGAATATAGTACAACGGGTCGGTCTAATCCTGAATGCTGATTGGTTAAAACCGCATTCCAGCAGGTGTCTATTCCACAAGTTACCACTGGCTAAATCTATGACGTTAAAATGCCTATTTATTCTGTTCCATCTCACTGCGCAATCCACTGTCTCATCAGCCCAGCCAGGCAATTTATAAACTTGATCTCAACTATAAAAAAGCATCTAGACATTCTCACATTTCTTTTAGACTAACATTTAGTTTTTAGCAATGGAGATTTGTGTAAACCTTGCTGTCTGTCTCTCCGACATTTTCCTCAATCTTCCGATTTTCACATCTCCATCTGTCCCATAGTAATGAACATGTTGGGAGTCGGGATGAGACAGACAGGCAGCTTTTCTCAGCCAGTCGAAATCATCCCTCAGCATAATTTTTATGGATATATTCAAAGAACTATCAATAGAAAACAGGAAAAATGAAACAAAGTGCAGCTAGTTTGTTGTATTTCCAGCTTCAGTTTCAAGTGATTATGTTAGTTGTGTTGTTGGCTAGCTCCTGACGAGAGAGCACATTTTCCATGCCAGGCGCAATTGTGCATCATTACTTCATTGTTATGGATGTATCCAAATAAATGTCACTAGAAAACAGCTTAAACAAACACAAATGTAGCTACTTTGCTGTTATTCTGGCTGCACTGTTTGACATGACTGAGTTAGCCGTAGTTGGCTAGCTAGCAAGCAAGGGATAAGAATGTTGTCAGCCAGTATGGTAATAGAAAGTTTAGACTGAACGACTGGGTCGTGTTTCTGGCAACCGAACCGATAGAACGAACAACCAGCCTGCTTGGGTAGCAACCCTAGATTTGTGTCGGTACTATATCTTCTGGAAGGATGAAATAGTATGAATGAATTCATCAAAATAAAGTTAATGAAAATATGTCAATCATTATTTGAATATGTTGGCAACCCGTTTTATGAAAGTCATAATGCCCTTGAAGCCAGTGTTTGGAGGATATATTGGCACAGATTGTTGTCCCTCAACTTCGTCGCTGGTTTAACAACATCCGTGCCAATATATCCTCCAAACACCAGCTTCGAGGGCATTATCACTTAAAAAACAGCAGGCTTCATTTCAGCTTAACTTAGGGTATGGCAAAGTGACAGGGGCGGAGTTGAGAGGGTGATCCCCCCCCCCCCCTTTATATATATATATTTATTTATTTATTTTGAAATTTGAAGCTCATTTACTGCATTTCTTCACAATTTAAAAACTCTAAAATGCATTTAGGAAAAAAACAAAAACAAGCAAAATTGACTCGTTATCTGCTGTAGCTTCATTCACCCCGGTCAATAGAGGACTTAACATTCTTTATAAAATGGGTTGTTTGGATCCTGGACGCTGATGGGTTGATAGAAGGAAGTTATTCACCACAATCCTGGGGTAATGTCTGTTAACAGTTTCATTTTAATTATCAATTAAATACACCTGTCCCACTAGCCTGGGTACCAATCTCTTTAGCTAGTCCACTCCCTGTCCACCATGTCATGTGCCAGACTGACCTTTCTGCCATCTTCAAATATTAACATTCTATAATTATTGAGCTCAAGGAAAACAGAGGACTTGACCATGAATCAATCACCCTCACAGCTATCTTCCAATCACAACAATTATACAAATATTGGAACTGTCACGTGTGCTCCCTCTCCGGCCTCTAGGTCACCAGGCTGCTCGTTATGGTGCACACCTGTCACCATCGTTATGCGCACCTGCGCGCCATTAGACTCACCTGGACTCCATCACTTCCCTGATTACCTTCCTTATATATGTCACTCCCTTTGGTTCCTTCCCTAGGCGTCATTGTTTCTGTTTCTTGTCTGTGTGCTGTTAGTGTTTCTAGTTTATTATGTATTATATTCCATTTATTTTATTTAAACACACACTCCCTGAACTTGCTTCCGCATATTGTTACAGGAACATGGTCACTTTTTTTCTCCACAGAAGACGTTGTTATCCGGTTGCTAAGCAACCTTTTTTTATTTGTCCAGAAGAAACCATTCTGCCAAAAGTTGATAGCGCATGTCTAAATTCTCAAACTAAATACATTCCAGCCACAAAACAATTTAGTCCTCAAAATACAACAACTTGCCTAGCTAACAGCTAAATGTTTGTTTTTGACTTTGCTATCAATTCGAATTATTTGCGACAACTAATGAGCAACTCTGCCTTAATTCCAGCGCATGTTAAACGATGAGATTGCTGAAAGGATAGTCTCTTTGGCAATGACAAGAGTGGAATGTTAGCTAAAACAACTGGTACTCAGACTAATTTCAAAGTTCCTCTTAGCCACTTGATGCATGAATGATGGAAATGCTAATGATGTAATGTCCAGACTTAGATATAGTGTTGTTGGATGATGTTCCAATTTAATGAATAAAAGGATACAATGATGGATTAAACTTGATGATTTATCGTGGTGGTGATGGTTTGTGGTTGAGTAATTTGGGTTAACGGCAAAAAAAAACATGTAAATCTCCTGTTCACCCACGCATGACTACTACCTGGTTACATGTGACTTTATACACCTGACCTACCATCTGACCCATCACCTCAGTGAGACTGCTCTATAGTGGTGAGAAATGACAGCTGTTACCTGAATTAAGTAATGGATAACAGATTACAGTTTGAGGTAGCGCTTTTAAATACAATAAAGGTTATGTTTTAATCACCTATATAAATATGTGTGGTGTTGCACTTTTGAAAACAATCAATGTTCTGTTTTGTACGTTATATTTGTTTGTCCAAAACAGATAACCTACGTAAATAGGTTTTCTGTTGCACTTTTGAATACAATCAGTGTTCTGTTTTGGATATTACATTTGTTTGTCCAAAACGAATCACACTTTTGAATACAATTATTACAAGTTGTTTTTATTCTAATGTCTTGCCCACTCTAGTTATGTGTGAAGGAAATTGCTATGTTCGTCCTTTTATGAAAACCAATTTGACTGGGTTCATGAAAGTGACTGATTGATCGTGCCTAGGAGAAATCCTCACTCTCAGTATAAGCAATTCGGCAGTACACCCAGAATATTGTTTTGAGAACTGAAAGGGATGTCTCAGTTGGAAGAGAGGAAGCCTCGTGAGATATTTGTCGGTCACATGCATGAACCAAACATTAATTATGAATAATGTACAGTATGAGCTAAATCATTCAAATATAACTTGTCTGTGTAAGCAGTATATAAGAGAACTAACGGAACTGCCCCGGGACAGCTCCCAACCGACGTGAACTATGGTACATTAAGTTTGATGGAACATCTCCAACTTGCTGATAATTGTCACACCCTGATCTGTTTCACCTGTCTTTGTGATTGTCTCTACCCCCCTCCAGGTGTCACCCATCTTCCCCATTTTCCCCTGTGTATTTATACCTGTGTTCTCTGTTTGTCTGTTACCAGTTTGTTTTGTTTCGTCAAGCCTACCAGCATTTTTCCCTCTGTTTCTATCTCTCGATTGTTTCTGTTTCCTAGTTTTCCTGGTGTTGACCATTCTACCGGCCCTGAGCCTGCCTGCCATCCTGTACCTTTGCCCCAACTTTCTGGATTACTGACCTTTGCCTGCCCTGACCCTGAGCCTGCCTGGCGTCCTGTACCTTTTGGCCCACATATCTGGATTACTGACTTCTGCCTGCCCTTGACCTGCCATTTACCTGCCCCTGTTTGATTAATAAACTGTTGTTACTTCAACGTTGTCTGCATCTGGGTCTTAACTGAAACGTGACAGATAATAAAGAATGATTAATTTAATATTGACTTCTGGTGTTGTCTTTCCATGACAGATGTTTTCTACATCTTCAAGGTAACAATTGATGACAATTATGAATGACAGGACATTCATTTGCAGTAAAAAAAAATATATAATAATCTGGTGCTCCTAAATTTGGACTGGTGCTCCTTACTCCTTACTTTTTGAAGTTAGGGCTCTAAAGTTAATTTAGAGCCCTGGACACGACACAATGTGTATTTTTATTCCCCACCCTTATTCTCCTCAATTTCGTCATATCCAATTATGATCTTGTCTCATCACTGCAACTCCCCAACAAGCTCGGGAGAGGTGAAGGTCGAGTCATGCGTCCTACGAAATACACTGCTCAAAACAATAAAGGGAACACTTAAACAACACAATGTAACTCCAAGTCAATCACACCTCTGTGAAATCAAACTGTCTACTTAGGAAGCAACACTGATTGACAATAAATTTCACATGCTGTTGTGCAAATGGAATAGACAAAAGGTGGAAATTATAGGCAATTAGCAAGACACCCCCAATAAAGGTGTGGTTCTGCAGGTGGTGACCACAGACCACTTCTCAGTTCCTATGCTTCCTGGCTGATGTTTTGGTCACTTTTGAATGCTGGCGGTGCTTTCACTCTAGTGGTAGCATGAGACGGAGTCTACAACCCACACAAGTGGCTCAGGTAGTGCACTCATCCAGGATGGCACATCAATGCGAGCTGTGGCAAGAAGGTTTGCTGTGTCTGTCAGCGTAGTGTCCAGAGCATGGAGGCGCTACCAGGAGACAGGCCAGTACATCAGGAGACGTGGAGGAGGCCGTAGGAGGCAACAACCCAGCAGCAGGACCGCTACCTCCGCCTTTTTGCAAGGAGGATTAGGAGGAGCACTGCCAGCACTGCAAAATGACCTCCAGCAGGCCACAAATGTGCATGTGTCTTCTCAAACGGTCAGAAACAGACTCCATGAGGGCCGACGTCCACAGGTGGGGGTTGTGCTTACAGCCCAACACCGTGCAGGACGTTTGGCATTTGCCAGAGAACACCAAGATTGGCAAATTCGCCACTGGCGCCCTGTGCTCTTCACAGATGAAAGCAGGTTCACACGCACATGTGACAGACGTGACAGAGTCTGGAGACCCGTGGAGAACGTTCTGCTGCCTGCAACATCCTCCAGCATGACCGGCTTGGTGGTGGGTCAGTCATGGTGTGGGTGGCATTTCTTTGGGCGGCCGCACAGCCCTCCATGTGCTCGCCAGAGGTAGCCTGACTGCCATTAGGTAACGAGATGAGATCCTCAGACCCCTTGTGAGACCATATGCTGGTGCGGTTGGCCCTGGGTTCCTCCTAATGCAAGACAATGCTAGACCTCATGTGGCTGGAGTGTGTCAGCAGTTCCTGCAAGAGGAAGGCATTGATGCTATGGACTGGCCCGCCCGTTCCCCAGACCTGAATCCAATTGAGCACATCTGGGACAACGTGTCTCGCTCCATCCACCAACGTCACGTTGCACCACAGACTGTCCAGGAGTTGGCGGATGCTTTAGTCCAGGTCTGGGAGAGATCCCTCAGGAGACCATCCGCCACCTCATCAAGAGCATGCCCAGGCGTTGTAGGGAGGTCATACAGGCACGTGGAGGCCACACACACTACTGAGCCTCATTTTGACTTGTTTTAAGGACATTACATCAAAKTTGGATCAGCCTGTAGTGTGGTTTTCCACTTTAATTTTGAGTGTGACTCCAAATCCAGACCTCCATGGGTTGATAAATTTGATTTCCATTGATAATTTTTGTGTGATTTTGTAGTCAGCACATTCAACTATGTAAAGAAAAAAGTTTTTAATAAGAATGTTTAATTCATTCAGATCTAGGATGTGTTATTTTAGTGTTCCCTTTATTTTTTTGAGCAGTGTATAACCCGCCTAACCGCAATCGTTAACACCCGTCCGCTTAACCCGGAAGCCAGCCGAACCAATATGTCAGATGGAACATCATTCAACTGACAACTGAAGTCAGCCTGCAGGCACCCGGCCCGCTACAAGGAGTCGCTAGAGCGCGATGAGCCAATTAAAGCCCCCCCGGCCAAATCCTCCCCTAACCCGGATGACGCTGGGCCAATTGTACACCGGCCGGTTGTGAAACAGCCTGGGATTGAACCAGGGTCTGTAGTGAAGCCAGTGCCTTATACCGCTACGCCACTCGGGACACTCCACAATGTGTTTTTCTGATGGTGTTAATTCAGGTTTCCTTACCTTGATATTACATAGGTGTCCCACAGGGATCAATTTTAGGTCCTGCACTTCTTACTGTCTATATAAACAATGTTGTTCTATCTGGAAAAAAATTGAACAGTGCAGATGACACTGTTATGTTGTGTATGCTATTACCCCCACGGTTGAACAGGCTCTTTCGGCACTTCAATCTGTCTTCATTGCTTTGCAAAAAGCCTTTGTTGAACTGAAATTGGTGCTTAATGCAGATAAAACCAAGGGTATCTTATTCTCCAAATTACGTAAAAATTGTATCTGATCATTTATGCATATGTTCATTGCCTTCGGAAAGTGTTCAGACCCCTTGACCTTTTCCACATTAAATAAAGATTAAATTAAATACTCAGCCATCTACACACAATGCTCCGTAATGACAAAGTGAAAATGGGTATTTAGATTTTTTGCTAATTTATAAAAAATAAAACCAGAAATACATGATTTACATAAGTATTCAGACCCTTCACTATGAGACTCAAAATTGAGCTCAGGTGCATCATGTTTTCATTGATAATCCTTGAGATGTTTAGACAATTTGATTGGAGTCCACATGTGATAAATTCAATTGATTGGACATGATTTGGAAAGGCACACACATGTCTATATAAGGTCCCACAGTTGACAGTGCATGTCAGAGCAAAAACCAAAGGAATTGTCCATAGATCTCCGAGAAAGGATTGTGTTGAGGCACAGTTCTGGGGAAGGGTACCAAAAATGTTCTGCAGCATTGCAGGTCCCCAAGAACACAGTGGCCTCCATCATTCTTAAATGGAAGAAGTTTGGAACCAACAATACTCTTCCTAGAGCTGGCTACCCAACTATACTGAGCAATCGGGGGAGAAGGGCCTTGGTCATGGAGGTGACCAAGAACCCGATGGTCACTCTGACAGAGCTCTAGAGTTCCTCTGTGGAGATGGGAGAACCTTCAAGAAGGACTACCATCTCTGCAGCACTCCACCAATCAGGTCTTTATGGTAGAGTGGCCAGACCGAAGCCACTTCTCAGTAAAAGGCACATGACAGCTGGCTTGGCGTTTGCAAAAAGGCACCTAATGACTCTCAGACCATGAGTAACATGATTCTCTGTTCTGATGAAACCAATATTGAACTCTTTAGCCTGAATGCCAAGCCTCACGTGTGGAGGAAACCTGGCACCATCCCTACGGTAAAGCATTGTGGTGGCAGCATCTTGCTGTGGGGGTGTCATGATCGTTATAATGAGTGGACCAAGATGCAGCGTGGTATGGTTCCATCCTCTTTATTTGGAAGTGAAACTCAAAGAAAACAATAAAGCGCAAAACGAAACGTGAAGCTAATGTAGTGCTCGCAGGCAACTATACATAGACAAGATCCCACAAAGCACAATGTGGAAATGGCTGCATAAATATGATCCCCAATCAGAGACAACGATAAACAGCTGCCTCTGATTGGGAACCATACCAGGCCAACATAGAAATATAATCACCTAAATAACACACCCCGACATAACCAACATAGAGAATAAAAAGCTCTCTATGGTCAGGGCGTTACAGGGGGATGTTTTTCAGCGGCATGGACTGGGAGACTAGTCAGGGGAAAGATGAACAGAGCAAAGTACAGCAAGATCCTGATTAAAAACCTGCTCTAGAGTGCTCAGGACCTCAGACTGGGGTGAAGGTTCACCTTCCAACAGGACAACGACCCTAAGCACACAGCCAAGACAATGCAAGAGTGGCTTCGGGACAAGTCTCTATAAGGGCACAGGGCGAGACCCAGATACAGACAGGGGAAGCAGATGGTTCAAGTCTCTGATATTTATTATAATCCAAGGGGCAGGCAAGAGAATGGTCGTGTACAGGCAAAAGATCATAAACAAGGTCAGAGTCCAGGAGGTAGAGTGGCAGGCAGGCTCGAGGTCAGGGCAGACAGTATGGTCAGGCAGGCAGGTTCAGAGTCAAGGCAGGCAAGGGTCAAAACCGGGAGGACTAGCAAAAGAGAGAAAGAAAAAGCAGGAGTAAGGAAAACCACGCTGGTTGACAAGACAAGACGAACTGGCAATAGACAAACAGGGAACACCGGAATAAATACCCAGGGACTAATGGGGAAAACGGGTGACACCTGGAGATTGGTGGAGACAATCACAAAGACAGATGAAACAGATCAGGGCGTGACAGTCTCTGAATGTCCTTGAGTGGCCCAGCAAGAGCCCAGACCTGATCAGTAATACTCCCCAACCAACCTGACAGAGCTTGAGACGAACTGCAGAGAAGAATGGGAGAAACTCCCCAAATACAGGTGTGCCACGCTAGTAGCGCCAAACCCAAGAAGACTCAATGCTGTAATCACTGCCAAATGTGCTTCAACAAGGTACTGAGTAAGCGGTCTGAATTCTTATGTAAATGTGATATTTGTAATAAACTAGCGGAAAAAAATTTAAAATCTGTTTTTGCTTTGTCATTATGAGGTATTCTGTGTAGATTGATGAGAGGGAACAACTATTTAATAAGTGTTTTAATAAAGCTGTAGTGTAAAAAAATGCTTAAGTGATGGGGTCTGAATACTTTCCGAAGTATTGGATGGTGCCCATATTGATCCTATCTCTGCTTTTAATATCTGGGCATCTGGACTGATGAAAAACTGTTTCAAGAAGCATATTGATGATTTAGTTAACACATAAGAGTCTAAGCCCTGTCTAAGCCCGGGGAGGGGTGTTCTACTGAGCTATATGGAATTGTTTTAAGAAGGTCATACCAAGGATCATTTTGCGATTTGATTTAGAATTTAAGACCCCTTGAAGTATGACTTTTTTTTGCCTTACTGCTATTAGCCCATACAAACGCATTGAATAACAAATTCACTACATGGAACAACAGAAAGTTCCCCCCCAAAAGCTAAAGGAAGTTTGTTCTGAAGTGTCTGTCCTACAGTATATCTCAGAGATATAAGAAATATATATTGTGGGAGTCTCACCTTTCCACAGAGGGGTTATATTAGTGTGTAGACCAAACTGTTTGGACACCGCAGACAAAAGTTGGCAGATCGGCCATACCATCTTCAGACGAGTCTCAAGACGCTTGTGGGGTCCTACGGCAAAACGGAGAACAACATCATGTTTGTGAGAGTCATCTTTTCATAGAGGGGAAGTTTGTAAGCCAAACAGTTCAGATGCTGCAGAAGATTTCGTGAGAACACCATGGTTCTCACGAACCACTCTACAGGGTTGCCATGTCCGCAGTTTTCCTTCACATAGTGTTACTTTGAAAACGATGTCTCGGGTGAAAATGTATTGGTTGCGCCATGCATTTCTCTTAAAAATATATATTTCACTGTGATCTACTGCTGACTGTCAGGCAGGGAGGCAGGCTGTTTCTGAGTGAAAGAGTGGTGGGGAGGGTTGGAGGGGTGTCTGTGTCTTGAGAGAGCACTACAGCTATTGGCTGAGTCACGTGAGCCAGAGGAGAGAGAGCAGCAGGGTCACAAGTCGTGACAAATTTTTACCAGTTGTAGGTAAGCTGTTTAGATTGTCATTATGGAGACACCTATTTCCAACCCTTTTCCATAAAACATATTAAAACGAGTCACAAACCCGGATCCGGGATCCCCCCCATCAAAAAAGCTGACTAGCATAGCCTAGCCTAAAGCCACAGGGATATCATATAATAAAATGTTCATRAAATCACAAGTCCAAGACACCAAATGAAAGATACACATCTTGTGAATCCAGCCATCATTTCTGATTTTTWAAATGTTTTACAGGGAAGACACAATATGTATTTCTATTAGCTAACCACCATAGCAAAAGACACAACTTTTTTTTCCCACCATTTTTTTCCTGCATAGGTAGCTATCACAAATTCGACCAAATAAAGATATAAATAGTCACTAACCAAGAAACAAGTTCATCAGATGACAGTCTGATAACATATTTATTGTATAGCATATGTTTTGTTCGAAAAATGTGCATATTTCAGGTATAAATCATAGTTTTACATTGCAGCCACCATCATAACTTTCACCAAAGCAACTAGAATAACTACAGAGAGCAAACGTGAATTACCTAAATACTCATCATAAAATATTTATGAAAAATACACAGCGTACAGCAAATGAAAGACAAAGATCTTGTGAATCCAGACAATATTTTACAGCGAAAACACAATTTAGCATTATATTAGCTTACTACAATAGCCAACCACACAACAGCATTGATTCAAGCCAACAGTAGCGATAACGAATAAACCAGCAAAAGATATAAATTTTTTCACTAACCTTCTCAAACTTCTTCAGATGACAGTCCCATAACATCATATTACACAATACATATATTGTTTGTTCGAAAATGTGCATATTTAGCGGCACAAATCGTGGTTATACAATGAGAATAGTAGCCAAGCTGCCAACAAAATGTCGGGAGAAATCTTGGGAGAGGCACCTAATCTAATCAATAACTAATCATAAACTTGACAAAAAAATACAGGTTGGACAGCAAATGAAAGATACATTAGTTCTTAATGCAACCGCTGTGTTAGATTTTTAAAATTAACGTTACTACGACATACAGCGTGCGCTAAAGCGAGACCGCACCGAAATTAATGGCCGAATAATAGTTTTACATTTTTCAACAGAACAACGAATTAACATCATAAATAGTTCTTACTTTTTGATGAGCTTCCATCAGAATCTTGTGCAAGTGGTCCGTTGTCCAGAATCATCGTTGCTCGGTTGTAGATTGCCGTCTTCAACTTAGGAATTAGCAGCAAACATTAGCCATGTGGCGAAGACGTGTCCAACTCACCATAACGCAGGACAAAGAAATATCAGAAAATCGCAATATACTGATATAAACTGATATAACTCGGTTTAAAATAACTACATTATGATGTCTTTAACACCTATATCGAATAAAATCAGAGCCGGATATATCTAAGGCCTATAACGAGAGCTTTCAGAATGCCATCCTGAGGTCCTCCTCTGCGCCATGACGAACGTTGAAAAGAGYGCACCCCCGGTTCCATGAGCCTTTATATGGCCTCAGATCTGCCTAGCAACACAATTCCAATTCTCACTGCTTACTGACATCTAGGGGAAATCGTATGCAGTRCATGTCGACTCATAGATCACATGCAATTTAATAAACTGACCCTGGAACAGAGCATCGATTTCAGATTTCTCACTTCCTGACAGGAAGTTAGCTGCAACTTGAGTTCTGTTTTACTCACAGATATAATTCAAACAGTTTWAGAAACTAGAGAGTGTTTTCTATCCAATAGTAATAATAATATGCATATTGTACGAGCAAGAATTGAGTACGAGGCAGTTTAATTTGGGAACGAATTTTTACAAGTCGAAATGGCGCCCCCCTACTGACAAGAAGTTTAACATGCTAGAACTGATGCACATCATTAAATAATGGAGACAAAGCAGTGGAAAACAACTTAAGTTCGCTTGGAAGAGGTTTGAACTACACTACTTTGATTAAAGAAAACAGTATCAAAAAAGTATTTTAAGCATTCTCAGTTTTTAGGTCTCATGGGCTGCCCAAGTGGACATTTTAAATGTAAGTTATGGAACTCCGTCCCATGGTTTTCTTTTTATGGGGAAAAGTCCTCAATGAAATTGACATTAAATGTGGAGAATGATACATTTACCTCTGTTGGCCATCAAGTAGCCTATTCATTTCTATGGCATTGTAGGCTACTGGAGGCTACCATTTGATATAATAAATGTTGAAATTACAACATCAATGGAGTCATTTGTGCAAGTTTGTGCAACTTGTAGCTTACCTGTAGCTGACAAACTGATTTAATAAATAACCTATAACTTCAGTTTATTGTCGTGACGTGACTTTCATTCTGATGACTTGTGTATCGAATCAACTAACTATTACTCGACTAAATGAATAATGTAACAATTGACTCATTAGGAATGTGGGGCACCATGGAAGAAGTTGTTTAATGAGTTTCCATCTCCCGAATTAAACTCAAGATGATATACTGTATATGTAAGATATATCGATAACAGCCATTTATTGTTACTTCATATCAGTCTCATTCTGAATGTCGCAGACTTCTTGAATCCGCAAGAAACACCAGCCTTTTCTGATTTCAGTTCTACACAAATTAATTTATTTATTTACTGACTAACTAAATAAATTAAGTTATTTATTTACTGACTAACTAAATAATAACACAGAATACACATATACACTTACATGAGACAAAAGTCCCTAGTGGACTGACAAGATATGACGGCTTCTCCAGAGAAGGGGGTGGGGATAATTGAGAGATAGGGAAAAAGGGACATTTATTGTGGATACATTCCATAACTATTCTCACATTAATCATATACCTTGCACATGAACCACCGGCCGGTTGGATAAGAAATGCAATGTATTTACGTGTAGATGTCTTTGTTCGTCGTCTCTCTGTTGAAACCAATCCATCCTTCTATGGGAAGGGCTCGATGGGTGTAAGGCTCGAGTTGTCCACCAGAGGTGTTTCTTCAGAGTAACTACTTAGATACACCCATGATTGTCTGAGATGAGATTCTTGCCTCTTTTCTCAGATAGACAGTCAAAGTTCTAGATCTCTTTAGATGCACAGCTGCAGACTGTCAAATCTTCTGGTCTAGTGAGTTTATCTTCTTCCCCTCGTGTTGAGTTTCAAAGTTTCCAACCATTTCAATGTGCGGCCACAGCTGGACGCTTACTGGTCTGGGAGTTTCAACCATTTGCAACGTTTAGCTCACACTTCACGTCTACATGTTAATTATTAATGAGTCCTTGGTCTCTGGTCGAAACTCTGCACTCTGGTCGAAAAGGGCGGTTCCATCACATTGACACGCTCTAACTAATGACGTCTAACTAATGACGGCCAAGTTTTATGCGTTCGTCCACCAGATCTTCCGTGCATTTGGGCGGAAGTGTCTTGGAATGAGATTCGTTGTGATGTGACTAACATGACAACACTTTAGAGCATATGCCATCCTTCAGCACAACATGTCACCCTTTATAAAGCACATGTTTGTATCATATTCGACATAGTGAGTTATGTCTGAAATGGTCCACCCACACAGACAGTGTGGTGAAGTAGGCGCAACAGCACCTCTTCAACCTCAGGAGCCTGAAGAAATTTGGCTTGTCACTTAAAACCCTCAAACTTTTACAGATGCACGACTGAGAGCATCCTGTCGGGCTGCATCACCGCCTGGTACAGAAACTGCACCGCCCACAATCACAGGGCTCTCCAGAGGGTGGTGCTGTCTGCACAACACATCACCGGTGGCAAACTACCTGCCCTACAGGTCACCTACAGCACCCGATGTCACAGGAAGGCCAAAAAGATCATCAAGGACAACAACCACCCGAGCCACTGCCTGTTCGCCCCGATACCATCCAGAAGGTGAGATCAGTACAGGTGCATCAAAGCTGGGACCGAGAGACTGAAAAATAGCTTCTATCTCAAGGCCATCAGATTGTTAAACAGCCATCACTAACACAGAGAGGCTGCTGCCTACATATAGACTTGAAATCATTGGCCACTCTAACAAATGGATCACGAGTTTAATAATGATGTTTACATATCTTGCATTACTCATCCCATATGTATATACTGTATTTTATACCATCTATTGCATCTTGCCTATGCTGCTCAGTCACTGCTCATCCATATATTTATATGTACATTTTCTTATTTCATCCCTTTACTTAGATTTGTGTCTATTAGGTAGTTGCTGTGGAATTGTTTAGATTACTTGTTAGATATTGCTGCACTGTCAGAACTATAAGCACAAGCATTTCGCCACACTCACAATAACATCTGCTAACCATGTGTATGTGACCAATACACTTTGATTTGTCACATTTGACATTGGTGATTATGTCACACAGTTATGCCACATTTATGAGCCATTTATAAAGCATGACATACGGTTATAGATGCTTCGTAACATTTATGTAGTGCTTATGAAGGCTTTATGAAGCTTTTATAAGCTGATCGTCATTTAAAGAGGGACCCAATATTCTATAACTGCCTAATTTTCTCTTGTCTCATCTCTCCTTATGTCCGCTGTTAAATCCTTCCCGGGAGACAAATCCCTGAATTAATATCCCTACAGGTGGACATTGCACAAACATGGCCAGCTTGAGTGTAGATACATTTATCAACAAAAAAATCCATGCGTGTGTTTGTTACAAAGACAAAACATTTTCTGCTGGAATTAGGCTATCATATTGATTTTCTTATGAAGACAGTATGCCTACACTTTATCTAACAAATGACAATAAGTTGTGAGTAGAGTACAACATCAGCTGACCCTGAACGTGCATTCTATTCCATTCTATTTGTATGGTCTATTCTAAGGATTTGGCTGTTTAACCCGACACTGACATGCATAGCTTTTTGGGTGAAGTTCTGTCCTCCCAGTCCCTGCCACTGAAAAATGCTGCCACCACCATGCTTCACCGTAGGGATGGTGCCAGGTTTCATCCAGAAGTGACGCTTGGCGTTCAGGCCAAAGAGTTCAATCTTGGTTTCATCAGACCAGAGAATCTTGTTAGTAATGGTCAGAGTTTTTAGGTGCCTTTTGGCAAACTGTCATGTGCCTTTTACTGAGGAATGGCTTCCGTCTGGCCACTCTACCATAAAGGCCTGATTGGTGGAGTGCTGCAGAGATGGTTGACCTTCTGGAAGGTTCTCCCATCTCCACAAAGGAACTCTAGAGCTCTGTCAGAGTGACCATCGGATTTGGTCACCTCCCTGACCAAGGCCCTTCTCCCTGATTGCTTAGTTTGGCCGGGTGGGCAGCTCTAGGAAGAGTCTTCCATTTAAGAATGATGGAGCATTGCAGCATTGGGGACCTTCAATGCTGCAAAAATGTTTTGGTACCCTTCCCCAGATCTGTGCCTCGACACAATCCTGTCTCGGAGCTCTACGGACAATTCCTTTGACCTCATGGCTTGGTTTTTGCTCTGACATGCATTGTCAACTGTGGGACATTATATAGACAGGTGTGTGCCTGTCCCAATCATGTCCAATCAATTGAATTTACCACAGGTGGACTCCTACAACTCAAGTTGTAGAACATCTCAAGGATGATCAATGGAAACAGGATGCACATGAGCTCAATTTCAAGTTTCATAGGAAAGGTCTGAATACTTATGTAAGGTATTTCTGTTGAATTCTTTTATACATTTCGCTTTGTCATTATGGGGTATTGTGTGTAGATTGCTGAGGATTTGTATTTAGTTAATCCATTTTAGAATAAGGTTGTAACGTAACAAAATGTGGAAAAAGTCAAGAGGTCTGAATACTTTCCAAAGACACTATATCCTGCCTAGTGGCGCGCTCTGTTGAGTTTAGGCGCATGATCATTTTTTGGAGGACTATTCATCTTCAGCTAACCACCCTAAAATCTCATTGTAACGTCCTGACCAGAGTTCTTATGTGTTTTGCTTGTTTAGTGTTGGTCAGGACGTGAGCTGGGTGGGAATTCTATGTTGTGTGTCTAGTTTGTCTGTTTCTGTGTCCAGCCTAATATGGTTCTCAATCAGAGGCAGCTGTCAATCGTTGTCCCTGATTGAGAATCATATATAGGAGGCTTGTTTTGTGTTGGGATTTTGTGGGTGATTGTTTCCTGTCTCTGTGTTTTGTCTGCACCAGATAGGGCTGTCTCGGTTTTCACTTTTCTTGTTTTGTTGTTTGTAGTGTTCTAATATATTCTTTAATTAAACATGTTGAACACTAGCCGCGCTGCATTTTGGTCCTCTCCTTCATCCCAGGAAGAAAACCGTGTTTTTGGTGTAACATTAACATCATAGGCCTACTATGCTGTGGTATTATATCCAGTTCTGTTATGTAAAATGATAATTAATCATTATATGACCTTGCGAGACAATAATTCAGCTTTGATCTAACTTTACTCAACGAGCACCATTGTGAGAAGTGATAATCTTCTATTTGTAATAATAATAAGTGATGAGGATGACTATTATTCATAGGCAACAGATCTTGATGAGATGTAATGTTAGGCGATTGGAGCATCCTTCGTGGTGCTGAAAGGGCAGCACCAGGATTGCTCAATGATGTTAAAGAAATTGAATCAACGTGTGGTGCTGAAGGACAGCTCTGCCATTCGGCCAGTTCATGAACAAAAAAACAATAATTTGCAGTAGGCCTATATATAGCCTAATAGGCCTACGACAATGTGGTATAGCTATTTGTAGGCATACAAATATAGTACATATAGCTTAATGTCATTGCATTGTCATTTGCGAAGAGAGCTTTGTGAGTAGGCATTTCATTGTATTGTGTAGCTGTAACGGCTTTCGTTGGTGGAAGGAGAGGAGGACCAAAATGCAGCGTGGTACGTATCCATAATATCATTTAATAGAGAATGAATACAAAATACAAAAGAACAAGAGAATAAATGAAAACTGAAACAGTCCCGTATGGTACTAACACAGGAAACAATCACCCACAAAACACAATAGAAAACAGGCTACCTAAATATGGCTCCCAATCAGAGACAACGACTGACACCTGCCTCTGATTGAGAACCATACTAGGCCAAACACATAGAAATATAACATACAGAACAAAACATAGAAAAACAACATAGAATGCCCACCCCAACTCACGCCCTGACCAAACTAAAATAAAGACATAAAAAAGGAACTAAGGTCAGAATGTGACAGTAGCTTACACTGTGTATCATGAATAAACTTTGCTTTGATTAGCTTTAACACATGGTTACAATATACCGTATTACAGAATAAAAGAAAACAGAGAGGTGACCTATCAATTCATATCATTTATTTGCATAGATTAAACATGCTATCAAATCAAGTGACCGAGTAGTGAACATACTGTAAATCATTACTACGTAGAATTACAGGGAATTCATTTTTAAACAGCCATAAAATCAAGCTTTTGATGTGGTGTATTCATGGATCTTAATAAACTATAACCTAAATGCATTATTACCTCCAACTTGGCCCAATTCACATTTCCAATTGCCCACCCTGACATACCAAGCTAGAATGGGCACTGCATATCCACCAATAACCAATGTAGGCTAAATGTCCTAAGCAGGGCTACAGCAACTTCCAGAGAGGGTCAGGCACGTTGGGCTTTGATGGTGGCCACTCTGTCCGCCAGCGGGTGTCACCGTAATCAAGTGGTCAAGTATCGTTCTGAGTTTAACTGTGTAAGAGGGGTTCCGTGGAGTTTAATGAACATCAAGGCAGACACACGGTGAATTTAAAAAAAAATTACGTTCTGATTGGCCAAAGTGGTAAAGCATCCGACGGGCCTCTGCAGTGCACACACATAACCTAGAGCTCTTCATCGTTCTCGCCACCGCCAGAGAATAAGACAGGGAGGAAACCACCATTTACCTTCCTCTAGGTTACTATACATATTTATTTAGTTTGTCATTCTATCCTTGGTGATTAAATATAATTTATTTAGAATTTATCCAAATACATTTTCCAGAAATAGTTTTACCAGCTCTATGTATTCTCAAATTGTTTTCAGTCTCAGTTCTGTACTATTTGACCTTTTTTGGATGGATGATTCTTTTCTAGTAGTTGTATTTTTCTCTGAAATTTTGTCCCTAAAGTTTTATCTCCTCACAGCTGGATACTGCATTTTCATGTAATGTTTACAGGTAAATAGAGAGCGTATGAAAATGTGTTGTGTGTGTTTTCAATGAGAACTTTCATATTGTAACATTAATAGCTATGATGATATTGATGTATGGACGTCATCGAGGGAGAAAACTCATCAAAGGGCTTCAAGGGTAAAAGGTTGAGAATGCTCATATGATGAAGTGGGGTCGAGGGTTCATTTTTTACCCAAAGCATACATACAGTAAAACATTTCATGAATGAAAAATTGCCTGTGTATTGTCAGGGTCACAATTGAAAAGTTCTGGCAATGACCTTTGAAACTCATGGAGACTTAAGGCTCTGCCTTCACCTTAATCCTTAGTATGTGCAACATTATACAATGCTAACACTTACTTATTAAGTGCAGTCCCCTTGAGGGAAGTGCTTTCATTAAGTGGGTTCACGGGACAAATTATTGTTTCACATTACTTCTTCATAAAATGAGAGTGAAGCAATCTATTTGACAGCAGAAAAATCCAACTACTTGTGCATGAGGCTTAAACTACCCCCTCCTTCCCGTCCTTTCTCCACCCAAGGGACTGGGGAGAATGGGATAGAGTGTCACGGCTGTGAGAGTTGGAGATGAGAGAAGGAAAGTGGCCAGATCCCTCTGCAATGCAGTAATGTGATTAAATCATACAGTGACAGGCAGAGCAACAGAGCCCTGCCAGTATTGGATTGTATCCCAAATGGCATCATATTACCTATATAGTACACTACTTTTGACCACTTTAAAGCAATGGAGAGAAAGATTCTCAAACTTCTAACATGGAATGCATTGCCTTGATTGCATGTTATGTTATATTATTTGATATTTTCCACATGAATTGATGCAGAGACATTGTTGGACTTTGTGAATACCAAAGAAAGAAAATCCTCAACCTACACTATCACACATCTTACACCTAGGTCTCTGTTGATATCCCCCTTATTACCATTTGGCAGATTTGTGATCAGAAATATTCGGAAAAGTACACATTTCAGTGGTGGAATGCAAGTATGACATATCCATCTTTTTGGTATGTTGTGATATGGCGTAGTGTAGAGTGGAAGTTATCATAAAGCTACCCTACATCAAGCTGTCCACTTTTTATTACAGCAGCAGGAGCAAGTACTCCAGTTCATGTCCTAAATGGCAACCTGTTCCCTACATAGTGCACTACTTTTGACCAGATCCCTATGGGCCCTGATCAAAAGTAGTGCACTATATACTGAATAGGGTGCCATTTTGGACACATACTCGTTTATCTTGCAAGTGTTCAAGTGTGATGCATGTAGCAGCAGCAGCTTTCAAGTGCTCAAAGCCATTTAGTGGATTATCACCATGCGTCTGCCTGTAATGGCTTGATTTAACCCCTCATGCCAATAGAGGGTTGGGGTTATTTTTTTCCCCGTTTTTATATTCAACCCCAGAAGTGTTTTGCCTTTCATTGTATGACCACAATTGACCTCTTGATGCTTTTACATAACTTTTCCCGTAGAAATAAGTCGAGCTATATTAAAGGGGCAGCCAGCTATTCAAACAACAACAAAGCAGTTTGGTAAACAGCTCAGGGGTGGGGCTGGAGAAACGTAACCAGTCTCAAATTAATAGACAGAGTTATGATTGCAACGACTGACCATCCATGATATCTTAGGCCGGGATTCAATCCGGACTGTGATGGATCCCCGTTAGAGCACACTTGACTTTTAAAGGTACATTTAAATTGAGCCAACATTTACCTTGAATGACAAAAAAAAAAATCGGACCTTGAATGCACTATTTACACTATCTACAAGGGTAATCGGATTGAATCCAGCTCAAGATTAAAGTTTTAGGGCTCTATTCTATCAGATCCGCGTTAACCCAACATCAACATAGGGGTTATTTTGGCGGTGTCGGATGTGGAACTGTGCTAGAGCGGTCAAATCCACAAGCGGCTTCTGGCATTGTACACAAAAGGTGCTATTAGAACCTACAAGGGTTCTTCGGCTTTCCCCATAGGAGAACACTTTGAAGACAGAGAACCCTTTGCACAGAGGGTTCTACATGGAACCCAAAATAGTTCTACCCGGAGCCAAAAAGGGTCCTCCTATGGGAACAGCCGAAGAACCCTTTAGGAACCCTTTTTTCTAAGAGTGAAGCTATGCAGCCTTGTTTACAAGTTCAAACACTGAAATGTGTTTGAACTTGATTAGGCTAATATAAATCCTCATTATTTTGATTAATGATTTTAAATGTGATCGTCATTATTTCTATACAACCTACACTTTCTCATTCTGAACTTTTAATGCGAGTGAGATGGTTGTGGCTTCATGACAATGATCAAGAGAAGCTGCTCACCGATTTGACAGCTCCAAAGCAGTTACACCTCTGACACCGCCATAACATCAGGTACGCAGGTGTTGGATATTGCTGGTTAATGCTTGATCTGATTGAATCATGTTTTAAGGTTATACACCACAGTGTTTGATTACAATTGTATTGTTTATAAACAATGGAGTAAAACAAGGCATGTATAAGTTATATTCTTCAAATATCTATGGGTATATCATTAACTTAAAAGTCCAAACATGGATGTAGTAATTGCAGATTGCCCCTTTAAACATAAATATGCAATGGAATGTGTAACGGCTCTCGTTTGTCGAAAGAAGAGTGGACCAAGGCGCAGCGTGGTAGGCGTACATCGTCATTTTATTGATGACACCAAAACAAAAGACAAATAACGAAAGCGCACAGTTCTATAAGGCTAAGAAACTATACAGAAAACAGGATCCCACAAAACCCAAAAGGAAAATGACAACTTATATATGATCCCCAACGATAGACAGCTGCCTCTGATTGGGAACCACACTCGGCCAAAAACAAAGAAATAGAAAACATAGACTTTCCCACCCAAGTCACACTCTGACCTAACCAAACATAGAGAATAATAAGGATCTCTAAGGTCAGTGCGTGACAGAATGCCCCTACTTGTATATCAACGATGAGTTTTGGTTATGAATGACTGTTTTATTAAACCACTGACATTATTACAGATTTACTTAATAACATAGCTGTTCATCATTCATATACATCATAATGAATTTGCTAACAGTATAAATATCTATTTAATTTGAATGAATCATTTATTATGACTGAGGAGCAGGCCGTTTACTCTGTGCACCTTCCATCCAAGCTACTCAATACTCCCCCTGCAGCCATAAGAAGATAATTGGTGCATAAACGTAATTTACTGTAACATGATATTTGTTATTCTAGATAAAATGAAAATTACAGTATGTTAAATTACTAGTACAACATAATACAATTGACCAATGTTCTAGCAGTAAGTTAGCTTTAAGTAAACAACTTTAGCCATACATTGGCCAACAGTAGCCCCCACTACTGAAAATGTTATTGTAGCTAGGTGGCTGAAAACAGTTTAAAACACAAGACAATGCATTACAATACATCATAAAACGGGTGGGTCTAATCCTAAATGCTAATTGGTTGAAAGTGCATTCCAGCCGGTGTCTATTCCACAAGATACTACCGGCTACATCTATGACGTTAAATGGCCTATTTACTCTGTTCCATCTGACTGCGCAATCCACTGTCTCATCAGCGTAGGCAGGGAAGATCTAAACTTGATCTACACTACTAAAAGCATCTAGACATATCTCACATTTCTCTTTGACTAACATTTCGTTTTCAACAGCGAAGATTTGTATAAACCTCACTTTCTGTCTCTTTGATATTTCTTACAACATTGAAACAATCTCCAATTGTCCCATAGTATTGAACCTGTTGATGAGAGAGAGGCAGGCAGTGTTTCTTAGCCAGTCGAAATCATGAAAAAACTGGTATAATTTTTATGGATATATACAAAGAAATGTCAATTGAAAAAAGGTAAAACGAAATGAAGTGCAGCTAGTTTGATGTCTTTCCAGCTTCAGATTGAAGTTACTGTGTTAGCTGTGTTGGCTAGCTCCTCTGAACAACAATGTCGTAATGAGAGAGCACATTTTCTATGCCAGACGAAATTGTGCCTTATTACCTCGATGTTACAGATGTATCCAAATAAAATGTCCCTAGAAAACAGCTTAAGCAAATGCAGCTTCTGTTGTTATTCTGTCTGCACTGTTTGACATGACTGTAAGTTAGCCGTAGTTGGCTAGCTAGCAAGCGAGGGATAACAACGTTGTCAGCCAGTATGGCAATGGAACATTTAGACCAAACAACTGGGTCACGTCCATAGATACAGAACAAAAAAGACTGAACGAGCGGGTCGTGTCTCTGGCAATCAAACCAATAGAACAAACGACAAACCGCCTTGGGTAGCAACCCTAGATTTGTTTCGGGACTATATCTTGTGGAAGGATGAAATAGTATGAATAAATTAATCAAAATAACATTTTATTAAAATATGTCAATCATTATTTGAATATGTTGGTAACCTGTTGTATAAAAGTGATTATGCCCTCGAAGTCGGTGTTTGGAGGATATATTGGCACGGTTTGCCGGCCCTCGACGAACCCTCGACGAACACCATGTCTACAGTAACCCTGGTGTTTACCTGTTCACAGCACTACTGAACATTTTCAAAAGAAATGTCCTCTCACTGTCAACTGTGTGGATTTTCAGCAAACTTAACATGTAAAAATGTGTATGAACATAACAAGATTCAACAACTGAGACATAAGCTGAACAAGTTCCACGGACATGTGACTAACAGAAATTGAATAATGTGTCCTTGAACAAAGGAGGGGTCCAAATGACAAGTAACAGTCAGTATCTGGTGTGGCCACCAGCTGCATTAAGTACTGCAGTGCATCTCCTTCTCATGGACTGCACCAGATTTGCCAGTTCTTGCTGTTACCCCACTCTTCCACCAAGGCAAGTTCCCGGACATTTCTGGGGGGAATGGCCCTAGCCCTCACCCTCCGATCCAACAGATCCCAGACGTAATCAATGGGATTGAGATCCAGGCTCTTCGCTGGCCATGGCAGAACACTGACATTCTTGTTTTGTAGAAAATAACGCAGTATGGCTGGTGGCATTGGCTGGTGGTATGGCTGGTGGCATTGTCATGCTGGAGGGTCATGTCAGGATGAGCAGGCAGGAAGGGTACCACATGGAGGAGGATGTCTTCCCTGTACCGCACAGCATTGAGATTGCCTGCAATGACAAGCTCAGTCCGATGATGCTGTGACACACCACCCCAGACCATGACAGACCCTTCACCTCCAAATTGGTCCTGCTCCAGAGTACAGGCCTCGGTGTAACGCTCATTCCTTCGACGATAAACGCAAATCCGACCATCACCCCTGGTGAGAAAAAAACGAGACTCGTCAGTGAAGAGCACTTTTGCCAGTCCTGTCTGGTCCAGCGATGGTGGGTTTGTGCTCATAGGCAACGTTGTTTCCGGTGATGTCTGGTGAGGACCTGCCTTACAACAGGACTACAAGCCCTCAGTCCAGCCTCTCTCAGCCTATTGCGGACAGTCTGAGCACTGATGGAGGGATTGTGTATGGTGTAACTCAGGCAGTTGTTGTTGCCATATGGTACCTGTCCCTCAGATGTGATTTTCGAATGTACCGATCCTGTGCAGGTGTTGTTACACATGGACTGCCACTGCGAGGATGATCAGCTGTCCATCCTGTCTCCCTGTAGCGCTGTCTTAGGCATCTCACAGTACGGACATTGCAATTTATTGCCCTGGCTACATCTGCAGTCCTCATGCCTCCTTGCAGCATGCCTAAGGCACGTTCACGCAGATGAGCAGGGCCCCAGGCATCTTTGTTTTGGTGTTTTTCAGATTCAGTAGAAAGGCCGCTTTAGTGTCCTAAGTTTTCATAACTGTGACCTTAATTGACTACCGTCTGTAAGCTGTTAGTGTCTTCACGACTGTTCCACAGGTGCATGTTGAATAATTGTTTATGGTTCATTCGTTTTTTGCTGAGTTTAGGTGCAAAGATGGTTTAGTATGAAGATATTCAGAAACGCTTCTAAAATTGAAATGCCCGATTATGCTTGTAGACGATGTCATGGCGATGTTGGATAGCTAAGTTCATGCGCAGAAACATGTTAACGGGTCTAACAGTTGTCTCGCGTCGAACTGCTCATGTGCAGGCCGTCAAATCAAAGGCAATCCTTTGATATAAAGTTGTTTTGGGCAACTTTCACGAGGTTGGAGTAATAACATGTTCAGCTACTTAAGACATTGGATTAAATCTAGGTTGTGCCTTTATATTTTGGGGAAATTAACAACTAAGGTAGAATTTTTCACTCCTCGATTGACTTCTCAAACCTCAAACCCCTTTCTGGTCTGCCGAGTCTGCTTCGCAAGCTTTCCCAGAAGTCTTGCGATGTTGGGCCCCCTTTGTGCTAGGTGGCTGAAAATTATTCAAATCACACAATACAATGAAAGGAATAGGACTCATTCAAAATCTAAAAACTGTGGTCATGTTCCATCTTTAAAAGGTTGTTGTGGATTATAGGAGAGCCAGGAACAAGTTGGGGAAACCCTGATATAGTGCAGTCCCAACTCCAGTGCTGCCATTTGGGAAACACCTTAGATCAGTGTTTCCCAACTTCAGTCCACCAGTACACATTTTTGTTTTAACCCCGGACAAGCACACGTGATTCAACTTGTCAACTAATCATCAACCCCTGAATGAGTTGAATCAGGTGAGTTTGTCAAATGTTTCCCAAATGGCACCCTATTCCCTATATAGTAAGTGCATTACTTTTGCCCTGGGCCCATAGGGCTCTTGTCAAAAGTAGGGCACTATATAGGGAATAGGGTGCCATTTGGGATGCATTTATATTGTGCCCTGCGTGGCCAGTCTGAATCAACAGTCAAGTACCTAATGAGGACCAATTCCCTTCCCGTTCAGACACAGTCCTATTTACACTCTTAACAAGAATACATTTTTCATTCCAGTCCAGTTCCCATATGTATGTATCTCCTCTCCTACTACTTGTTGCTACTAGAAAGCAACCTGTCTTGGTTACCAGCAACTGGGTCGTATTCATTAGGACACACCATTGCAGCCAAAACTATAATTTCTTATATGATAAGATTAGTCCACGTTTCGTTCCATTTTCTTTTGTTTTGTTTTTAGTGCAGCCAATGGCCTTATCTTCGGGAGGTTCTACAACCATAGTATGTGACAGGGACAGGAGCTGTGTCCCAAATCATACCCTTTACCCTATGTAGTGCATCACTTTTGGGGGGGAAAGTTCAATAATTTGGTGCACTATATAAGGAATAGCGTGCCATTTGGAATGCAGTCAGGTTATAATTGGCCAATGAGGCACCAAGTAAATGTTAACGATGCACATTAACTAGGTCTCTATCCCCCCCTACCATGGCATTGATTGCATGAAAATGTAAGCACTGGAGCATGTTTGATTACTGAATTCACTATGTTGCACTGGTAATTGCATAACATTAACTCCTACAGTGCAATGTATATTAGAAAAGGACCAGTAGCTCCGCTTTTAAATTATTCACATTTTTCTATATTCCAATGTATTCTAAAGTCTTTTAGCTGCCTAATTCAGCAGCACCCAAATCTACTCCACAATTATGTGTTTCCTTATTAATTAAGATTTATAAACTAATTCAGATGCCAGTTGATCTTTCTTGTCAAATTATTTAACTTTTTCCCCAAGTGTCCATGTCAAAGAGCACATAAAGTATATCACATCTGTTTGGCAACAGATAAGTGGTGTTTGAAATGAACAAATACAAAAACAATACCTCCAACTGTCAAAAGGCTGGAGAAGGTTAATAGACAAAACAGTGGCCATTAACCCACAACAAGAGCTAGCAGAAAATAAGAAAATGTCCTAACGCAACACGAAGCCCTGTGCAGTGAGACAAACGAAAATATCATATTTTAGCAGACGCTCTTATCCAGAGTGACTTACAGGATTGCATACATTTAAATCTACTAATTCCCACAGTCGTTTGCATCACTATTATCCATAGTAGATAATATGCTATTAAATACGTTAAATATATTATTGTTATATTATAAGTATGTCAAAATGCATTAACATGGATATGAACCTGGCCGCTCCAATTCTATTCTTGGCAACGGATGCACATGGCAACCTCAAAGAATGTCAATACTATCCACAGGGTATAGAGACTATTTTTTCCAGTAAGTGCTTGGGTTACTCTTAGTTTCATCATTTTTTTCATTATGCCTGTTAGATAATTCCCCCAGAAGAAGTACAGAGAGAGAGAGAGAGAGAGAGAGAAAGAAAGAGATCTCAAAACAGAGAGACTAGATAGGGAGAGTGCTCAGAACAAACACAGGTGTCTTTTTCCCTGTGGTGGGTTAAAGGAGTGAGCGACTGCCACCTGCTGGTTCGAGACAGTAATACCAGAACAGGGCTCCTATTCATAAAATGTGTGATATGAGCACAGCTTTAGGATCAGTTTTGCCTTATAGGTCAAAATGAATAAGGGACCGTTCGATTTACCATGCTGGGAAATTGGGCACAGGGGAGGGTAGTGCGTTTTTTCACTGATTTACATTCCTCATTTTGCAGGTTTAACTATATAAAGTATTCCTAATAGCCATATTTCCTCATCTGCTTGCATGCCGCTCCCCTATCAAGGTGTTTTGGTACTTTTCTTATACATAATGCTTTTTCACGTTTAAGGTGGCAGGAGGCCTTTCCAAAGTGTTGGGCAGGTAACCAAAAGGTCGCTGATTTGAATACCTGAGCCGACAAGGTCGATGTGCGCTTGAGCAAGGCATTTCACCCTAATTTGTTCCTTGGGCGCTGTACCAATATTGCTTTCCCAGTAAAACACCACATTTCACTACACATATGAAAAAATAAAACATTTTTATATACAGTTGAAGTCGGAAGTTTACATACACTTAGGTTGGAGTCATTAAAACTTCTTATGGCTGCAATCCCGCTACCGGGATCGATATGACAACAGCCAGTGATAGTGCAGGGCGCCAAATTCAAATTCTTTAATCTCATAATTAAAATTCCTCAGACATTCATGTGTCTTATATCATTTTTAAGGTAATCTTGTTGTTAATCCCACCAAAGTGTCCGATTTCAAATATGCTTTTCAGCGAAAGCACTACAAACGATTATGTTAGGTCACCACACAGCCATTTTTCCAGCGAAAGATAGCTTTCACAAAAAACAGAAATAGAGATAAAATGAATCAATAACCTTTGATTATCTTCATCAGATGACACTCATAGGACTTCATGTTACACAATACATGCATGTTTTGTTTGATAAAGTTCATATTTATATCAAAAAATCTGAGTTTACATTGGCGCGTTAGATTCACTAGTTGCAAAAACATCAAGTGATTTTGCATAGCCACATCGTTTCAACAGAAATACTCATCATAAATGTAGATGATAATACAAGTTATAGACATGGAATTATAGATATACTTCTCCTTAATGCAACCGCTGTGTCAGATTTAAAAAAGACTTTACGGAAAAATAAACCATGCAATAATCTGAGACGGAGCTCAGAACAATAGCCAAATTAGCCGCCACGTTGGACTCAACAGAAACCAGAAAATACATGATAAATGTTTCCTTACCTTTGATGAACTTCATCAGAATGCAGTCCTAGGAATCCCAGGTCCACAATAAATGCTTGATTTGTTCGATAATGTCCGTTATTTATGTCCAATTAGCTACTTTCGAATTGTTTACCAAACGCCCTAACCAAAGTCTCAAAGCGCGTCCACTATAACGTGACGAAATGTCCAAAAGTTCCGTTACAGTCAGTAGAAACATGTCAAACGATGTACTGAATCAATCTTTAGAATGTTGTTAACATACATCTTGAATAACGTTCCACCCGGAGAATTACATCGACTTCAATTGACCGATGGAGCGGAGCTCACTCTCACGTGAACGCGCCAGTTCAAATGCGTGTGCACCTCATGAAAGTGATTACTCATTCCTGTCTCCTTCGGCCCCCCTTCACATTAGAGTCATTAGAAAAAGTTCTATTGACTATTGATATCTAGTTGAAAGCTGTAGGAAGTGAAAACCCATCCATATTTTCAATGAGAGCTTGGTTGAAAATCTGGCACCCCCAGAAAATATCCAAACAGGAAGTGGAACTTCTCAGGTTTTTGCCTGCCATATGAGTTCTGTTATACTCACAGACATAATTCAAACAGTTTTAGAAACTTCAGAGTGTTTTCCATCCAATACTAATAATAATATGCATATATTAGCAACTATGACATAGGAGCAGGCCGTTTACTCTGGGCACCTCTGTGCACCTTTCATCCAAGCTATTCAATACTGCTCCTTCAGCCATAAGAAGTTAAAACTAGTTTTTCAACCACCACACATTTCTTGTTAAAAAACTATAGTTTTGGCAAGTTGGTTAGGACATCTACCTTGTGCATAACACAAGTCATTTTTCCAACAATTGTTTACAGACAGATTATTTCACTTATAATTCACTGTATCACAATTCCAGTGAGTCAGAGGTACACTAAGTTGACTGTGCCTTTAAACAGCTTGGACAATTCCAGAAAATGATGTCATGGCTTTAGAAGCTTCTGATACGCTAATTGACATAATTTGAGTCAATTGGAGGTGTACCTGTGTATGTATTTCAAGGCCTACCTTCAAACTCAGTGCCTCTTTGCTTGACGTCATGGGAAAATCTAAAGAAATCAGCCAAGACCTCAGAAAAAGAATTGTAGACATCCACAAGTCTGGTTCGTCCTTGGGAGCAATTTCCCAACACCTGAAAGTACCACTTTCATCTGTACAAACAATAGTACGCAAGTATAAACACCATGGGACCACGCAGCCGTCATACCGCTCAGGAAGTTCTGTCTCCTAGAGATGAACGTACTTTGGTGTGAAAAGTGCAAATCAATCCCAGAACAACAGCAAAGGATCTTGTGAAGATGCTGGAGGAAACAGGTACAAAATTATCTATATCCACAGTAAAACGAGTCCTATATCGATATAACCTGAAAGGCCGCTCAGCAAGGAGAAGCCACTGCTCCGAAACCACCATAAAAAAGCCAGACTATGGTTTGCAACTGCACATGGGGATAAAAATCTTACTTTTTGGAGAAATGTCCTCTGGTTTGATGAAACAAAAATATAACTATTTGGCCATAATGACCATCGTTATATTTGGAGAAAAAGGGGGAAGCATGCAAGCGGAAGAACACCATCCAACCGTGAAGCATGGGGGTGGCAGCATCATGTTGTGGGGGTGCTTTGCTGCAGGAGAGACTGGTGCACTTCACAAAATAGATGGCATCATGCGGGAGGAAAATTATGTGGACATATTGAAGCAACATCTCAAGACATCAGTCAGGAAGTTAAAGCTTGGTCGCAAATGGGTCTTCCAAATGGACATTGACCCCAAGCATACTTCCAAAGTTGTGGCAAAATGGCAAAAGGACAACAAAGTCAAGGTATTGGAGTGGCCATCACAAAGCCCTGACCTCAATCCTATGGAAAATTTGTGGGCAGAACTGAAAAAGCATGTGCGAGCAAGGAGGCCTACAAACCTGACTCAGTTACACCAGCTCTGTCAGGAGGAATGGGCCACAATTCACCCAACTTATTGTGGGAAGCTTGTGGAAGGCTACCTGAAGCGTTTGACCCGAGTTAAAAACTTTAAAGGCAATGCTACCAAATACTAATTGAGTGCGTGTAAACATTTGACCCACTGGGAATGTGATGAAAGAAATAAAAGCTGAAAAAAAATCACTCTCTCTACTATTATTCTGACATTTCACATTCCTAAAATAAAGTGGTGATCTTAAATGACCTAAGACAGGGAATTTTTACTAGGATTAAATGTCAGGAATTGTGAAAAACTGAGTTTAAATGTATTTGGCTAAGGGGCATGTAAACTTCCAACTTCAACTGTATACTAAATAAAATGTGTGAAATTTTGATTTAGAATGGACCATCATCATGCACCTGTCTCGAAACATCTGTCTTGATGTCATTCATTTGCGATTTTAGCATGTAAATCTTGTTGGGGGAGAAAAAAAAAAGATTGGCATGCATGCCAGCAAAGCCACTACACAAAACAACACTAAACAATACATGAATTGAATATTCAACTCATCTTCAAAAAACTCCATGAGGAAGAAAGGATTCACAGATTAACTTTTAGATGTTCTGTCTTCAGGATGTTCTGGGCTGATGGCTGTTGGAAAGTGGAGGGGCAGTTGAGTGAGCTGCGGCCTTTTATGGCCCTGCCTCTGGGAGACTGTCAGCTTGAAACATGGTGTGAGAAAGGGCCTACCTGTAAGATATTTTGTGAATAGTTATATAAACATACTTCAATTTGAAGAGGTTTTTGACCATTCATGGACCTAATCTCAAACACTCATTAAAACATAAACAATTATGGCTGGTCATGGCTCACATCAACAGCATCCTCCCGGATAGAGAAAAAAATGAAATAAAAGCTGAAATAAATCATTCTCTCTATTATTATTCTGACATTTTACATTCTTAAAATAAAGTGGTGATCCTAACTGACCTAGACAGGGAATTTTTACTTGGATTAAATGTTAGGAATGATGAAAAACTGAGTTTAAATGTATTTGTCTAAGGTGTATGTAAACTTCTGACTTCAACTGTAAATCCACAAGAGAGAGGAATAGCTGATAAGCAGCGGAGAGGCTGCTTATCAGCGGAGAGGCCAGGCATTGGACATGAAAGAACAGTGAAGACACGCAGCTCAAAAAGCTCCCATATTGATCTTGCTTAGAGACAAAATGATGCTACCTAGACTAACCTACAATCCAATAAATAATTGCATGAGTGAGTACAATTATACTCGAGACTGTAAACTGCAGTGAAAATGTCCTTTGAATAATGGCACAGAAGCCCTGTTATTTGAATGTTTCCTTCCAGTTGGATCAGTTGTGGGTCAATCTCGACAGATTATAGAAAGGCACAGTAGCAAGACAGTCTGTGTCATGCCCTGACCTTAGAGAGCCTTTTTATGTCTCTATTTGGTTTGGTCAGGGTGTGATTTGGGGTGGGCATTCTATGTTTTGTTTTCTATGTTTCTTTATTTCTATGTTTTGGCTGGGTATGGTTCTCAATCAGGGACAGCTGTCTATCGTTGTCTCTGATTGGGAACCATACTTAGGTAGCCCTTTTCCCTCCTTTCAGGGTGGGAAGTTAACTTTGTTTGTGGCACTTAGCCCTGTAAGCTTCACGGTTGTTTCTTTCGTTTGTTGTTTTGTTGGCGACATTTAAAAAAAAAAAGGAAAATGTACGCTCACCACGCTGCACCTTGGTCTCCTTCTTTTGACGGCGGTGACAGTCTGGCTGTATTTTTACTTCTGATACTTATGCGTTGTCTTATAGGCCTATGCTCCCAGCAGGCCCAGTTACTCAGGAAAGCTTAACTAACACATGTTCGGCCTCCTTTCCGATCCAAGCTGCTATTCCTCGACCTAGAACCTAACGCTTCAAAATATTTGTTTTTAAACATTTAAAAAGTATTACCTTTTATGTGTGGCATAAACACAACTAGTCAGAATGTTTTCATTTGATTTGGCTACTTCAAAAGTCTCCTGTAGGCTACCTGTACAGGTTCATCCAATCCACTCTAATATAATTTCTCCAAACTGTGCAACGGCCATTCGATTATTGGAAAGAGACATCTGTTACAAAACACCAAAAAGTTTAATGACAAACCAAGCCTTCAATACTGAGTAGGGAGGGATGTATTTCTATTTGTTGAGATTGACATACTCAATGTGATTTTGCTGTTGAAAACACACACCATGATGATAAGCTCTCAAAGCCAGCAATCGGTGTGCATTTATGCATTGTTGATTGGTTGTGTGTGGTGCATTGGCACAGAAACTTGTCAGTGAAAATTCATAGCATATATTTTATACAATTATAAATATAGCATAACAATTTAGAAAATCTGATTTCCCCCTAGCTGCAACCAGCTCTGATGGTAGTATAATGGGACAGGCAGGGAAAGTGAACTTGTCTGTGGTGTTCAGCAAACCCTCAACCTTCTGGCCTGTTAGCCCCTTGTGGCATCAACTGTGACACCAAACCATGCTGAAGTGGTAAAGTCGATATCCATGTGTCATGTTTTGTCATTTATTTTCATGTCTTGTCCCTGTGCTTCCCTCTGCTGGTCTTATTAGGTTCTTTCCCTCTTTCTCTCTCTCTCCTCATTTCCTCCTCTCGTCCTTCATCCCGCTCTCTCTTTCTTCTAAATCGTTCCGTTCCTGCTCCAGCTGTTTCTCATTCTCCTAACGACCTCATTTACTCTTTCACACCTGTCCCCTATTTTGCCCTCTGATTAGAGTCCCTATTTCTCCCTCTGTTTTCCGCTCCTGTCCTTGTCGGATTCTTGTTTGATGTTTGCTGTCCTGCGTCCTTGTTCCGCCCTGTCGTGTTTTTGCCTGGAATAAAGACTCTGTTTCTTTAAGTCGCTTTTGGGTCCGCATTAATCAGCATAACCAGAGAATCCGACCAAGAATGGACCCAGCGACTACGGATTCTCGCAACACTGCCGTCGAGTTCCAGGGAGCAATGCTCGGCAGACACGAGCAGGAATTGTTTGCTGCTCGTCATGCCGTTGAAACCCTGGCCGCTCAGGTCTCCGATCTCTCTGGACAGTTTCAGAGTCTTCGTCTCGTGCCACCAGATACTTCCTGGTCTTCCAAGTCTCCGGAACCTAGGTTAATAACCCACCTTGTTACTCTGGGCAGCCCACTGAGTGTCGCTCCTTTCTCACCCAGTGTGATATTTGTGTTCTCTCTCCAGCCCAACACGTACTCAAGAGAGAGAGCTCGGATCGCTTACGTCATATCACTCCTTACTGGTCGGGCTCGGGAGTGGGGCACAGCCATCTGGGAGGCAAGGGCTGAGTGTTCTATCGATTATCTGAACTTTAAAGGAGATGATACGGGTTTTTGATCGTTCAGTTTTTGGGAAGGAGGCTTCCAGGGTCCTGGCTTCCCTATGTCAAGGTGATCGATCCATAACGGATTACTCTATAGAGTTTCGCACTCTTGCTGCCTCCAGTGACTGGAACGAGCCGGCGTTGCTCGCTTGTTTTCTGGAGGGACTCCACGCTGAGGTTAAGGATGAGATTCTCTCCCGGGAGGTTCCTTCCGGCGTGGACTCTTTGATTGCACTCGCCATCCGTATAGAACGACGGGTAGATCTTCGTCAGAGCTCGTGGAGGAGAGCTCGCGTTAACGTGTTTTCCCCTCTCCGCATCTCAACCATCTCCTCCCCCGGCTCAGAGACTGAGCCCATGCAGCTGGGAGGTATTCGCATTTCGACTAAGGAGAGGGACGGAGAATCACCAACCGCCTTTGCCTCTATTGCGGTTCTGCTGGACATTTTGTCATGTCATGTCCAGTAAAAGGCCAGAGCTCATCAGTAAGCGGAGGGCTACTGGTGAGCGCTACTACTCAAGTCTCTCCATCAAGATCCTGTACTACCTTGTCGGTCCATCTACGCTGGACCGGTTCGGCTGCTTCCTGCAGTGCCTTGATAGACTCTGGGGCTGAGGGTTGTTTTATGGACGAAGCATGGGCTCGGAAACATGACATTCCTCTCAGACAGTTAGAGAAATCCACGCCCATGTTCGCCTTAGATGGTAGTCCTCTTCCCAGTATCAGATGTGAGACACTACTTTAACCTCACAGTATCTGGTAATCACAGTGAGACTATTTCATTTTTGATTTTCGTTATTTCGTCACCTTTTACACCTGTTGTTTTGGGTCATCCCTGCTAGTATGTCATAATCCTTCTATTAATTGGACTAGTAATTCTATCCTATCCTGGAACGTTTCTTGTCATGTGAAGTGTTTAATGTCTGCTATCCCTCCTGTTTCTTCTGTCCCTCTACTCAGGAGGAACCTGGTGATTTGACAGGAGTGCCGGAGGAATATCATGATCTGCGCACGGTCTTCAGTCGGTCCAGAGCCAACTCCCTTCCTCCTCACCGGTCGTATGATTGTTGTATTGATTCCTTCCGGGGACCACTCCCCCTCGGGGTAGACTATACTCTCTGTCGGCTCCCGAACGTAAGGTCTCGAGGATTATCTGTCTGTTTCTCTCGACGCCGGTACCGTGGTGCCTTCTTCCTCTCCCGCCGGAGCGGGGTTTTTCTTTGTTAAGAAGAAGGACGGTACTCTGCGCCCCTGCGTGGATTATCGAGGGCTGAATGCAATAACGGTTAAGAATCGTTATCCGCTTCCCTTATGTCGTCAGCCTTCGAGATTTTGCAGGGAGCCAGGTTCTTTACTAAGTTGGACCTTCGTAACGCTTACCATCTCGTACGCATCAGAGGGGGGACGAGTGGAAGACAGCGTTTAAACTCCGTTAGGGCATTTTGAATACCGGGTTTTGCCGTTCGGTCTCGCAAATGCTCCAGCTGTCTTTCAGGCATTAGTTAATGATGTACTGAGAGACATGCTGAACATCTTTGTTTTCGTTTACCTTGACGATATCCTGATTTTTTCACCGTTCTTCGAGATTCATGTTCAGCACGTTCGACGTGTACTCCAGCGCCTTTTAGAGAATTGTCTCTACGTGAAGGCTGAGAAGTGCGCCTTTCATGTCTCCTCTGTCACATTTCTCGGTTCTGTTTATTTCCGCTGAAGGCATTCAGATGGATCCCGCTAAGGTCCAGGCTGTCAGCGATTGGCCCGTTCCTAAGTCACGTGTCGAGTTGCAGCGCTTTCTCGGTTTCGCTAATTTCTATCGGCGTTTCATTCGTAATTTGGTCAAGTGGCTGCCCCTCTCACAGCTCTGACTTCTGTCAAGTCTTGCTTTAAGTGGTCCGGTTCCGCCCAGGGAGCTTTTGATCTCCTCAAGAAGCGTTTTACATCCGCCCCTATCCTTGTTACTCCTGACGTCACTAAACAATTCATTGTCGAGGTTGACGCTTCAGAGGTGGGCGTGGGACATTCTGTCCCAGCGCTTCCATTCTGACGATAAGGTCCATCCTTGCGCTTACTTTTCTCATCGCCTGTCCCCATCGGAACGCAACTATGATGTGGGTAACCGCGAACTGCTCGCCATCTGCTTAGCCATAGGCGAATGGCGACAGTGGTTGGAGGGGGCGACTCCCTTTTGTCGTTTGGACTGACCATAAGAACCTTGAGTACATCCGTTCGGCCAAACGACTTAATGCACGCTAAGCTCGTTGGGCGTTGTTTTTCGCTCGTTTCGAGTTCGTGATTTCCTATCGCCCGGGAAATAAGAACACCAAGCCTGATGCCTTATCTCTCGTCTCTTTAGTTCTTCTGTGGCTTCTACCGACCCCGAGGGGATTCTCCTGAAGGGCGTGTTGTCGGTTGACTGTCTGGGGAATTGAGAGACAGGTAAAGCAAGCACTCACCCACACTGCGCGTCGCGCGCGCTTGTCCTAGTAACCTCTGTTCGTTCCTGTCTCTACTCGTCTGGCTGTTCTTCAGTGGGCTCACTCTGCCAAGTTAGTGGCCACCCCGGCGTTCGGGGTACGCTTGCTTCTATTCGCCAGCGGTTTTGGTGGCCTACTCAGGAGCGTGACACGCGCCGTTTCGTGGCTGCTTGTTCGGACTGCGCGCAGACTAAGTCAGGTAACTCTCCACCTGCCGGTCGTCTCAGACCGCTTCCCATTCCTTCTCGACCATGGTCTCACATCGCCTTAGACTTTATTACCGGTCTGCCTTCGTCTGCGGGGAAGACTGTATTCTTACGGTTATCGATAGGTTCTCTAAGGCGGCACATTTCATTCCTCGCTAAGCTTCCTTCCGCTAAGGAGACGGCACAGATCATCATTGAGAATGTGTTCAGAATTCATGGCCTCGTTAGACGCCGTTTCAGACAGAGGTCCGCAATTCACGTCACAGTTTTGGAGGGAGTTCTGTCGTTTGATCGGTGCTTCCGTCAGTTCTCTCTCGGGTTTCATCCCAATCTAACGGTCAAGCAGAAAGGGCCAATCAGTCGATTGGTCGCATATTACGCGCCCTTTCGTTTCGAAACCCTGCGTCTTGGCAGAACAGCTCCCCTGGGCTGAGTACGCTCATAACTCGCTTCCTTCGTCTGCTACCGGGCTATCTCCGTTTCAGAGTAGTCTTGGGTACCAGCCTCCTCTGTTCTCGTCCCAGCTCGCCGAGTCCAGCGTTCCCTCCGCTCAGGCTTTTGTCCAACGTTGTGAGCGCACCTGGAGGAGGGTCAGGTCTGCACTTTGCCGTTACAGGGCGCAGCTGTGAGAGCCGCCAATAAACGTAGGATAAGGAGTCCTAGGTATTGTCGCGGTCAGAGAGTGTGGCTTTCCACTCGCAACCTCCCCCTTACGACAGCTTCTCGCAAGTTGACTCCGCGGTTCATTGGTCCGTTCCGTGTCTCTCAGGTCGTCAATCCTGTCGCTGTGCGACTGCTTCTTCCGCGACATCTTCGTCGCGTCCACCCTGTCTTCCATGTCTCCTGTGTCAGCCTTTTCTTCGCGCCCCCGTTCGTCTTCCCTCCCCCCCCCGTCTTTGTCGAGGGCGCACCTATTTACAAGGTACGGAAGATCATGGATATGCGTTCTCGGGGACTGGTCACCAGTACTTAGTGGATTGGGAGGGTTACGGTCCTGAGGAGAGGAGTTGGGTTCCATCTCGGGACGTGCTGGACCGTTCGTTGATTGATGATTTCCTCCGTTGCCGCCAGGGTTCCTCCTCGAGTGCGCCAGGAGGCGCTCGGTGGTGGGGGGTACTGTCATGTTTTGTCATTTATTTTCATGTCTTGTCCCTGTGCTTCCCTCTGCTGGTCTTATTAGGTTCTTTCCCTCTTTCTCTCTCTCTCTCTCCTCCTCCCTCTCTCCCTCTCCCGCTCTCTCTCTCTATCGTTCCGTTCCTGCCTCCAGCTGTTTCTCATTCTCTAACGACCGTCATTTACTCTTTCACACCTGTCCCCTATTTTGCCCTCTGATTAGAGTCCCTATTTCTCCCTCTGTTTTCCGCTCCTGTCCTTGTCGGATTCTTGTTTGATGTTTGCTGTCCTGCGTCCTTGTTCCGCCCTGTCGTGTTTTTGCCTGGAATAAAGACTCTGTTTCTTTAAGTCGCTTTTGGGTCCGCATTAATCAGCATAACACCATGTTTATAAACACAGGGTTGCTACAGTTGTTATTTATGTGGCTAATAATTATTGATGAGTAAATGTTGAGGGGGGAGGGGCTTTCACACAAGACTCGGTGTTGTATTCCTTGAAGCGAGCATTAAAGGCATTTAGCTCGTTTGGGAGTTCTGCATCACTGGCCATCTCATGTCTGGGTTTCCCTTTGTAATCCGTTATTGTCTGCAAGCCCTGCCACATGCAACGGATCCAGTGTAATAGAATTCCAACTTCCTCCTATATTGTCCCTTTGCATGTTTGATGTCTCGTTTACGGTCGTAGCGGGCTTTCTTGTATGCGTCCATGTCCATGTCCCATTTCTTGTAAGCGGTAGCTCTAGCCTTCTTAATAACCTCTTCGGGCTAGGGGGCAGTATTTTCACTTCCGGATGAAAAGTGTGCCCAAAGTAAACTGCCTGCTACACAGGCCCAGAAGCTAGGATATGCATATAATTGCATATAATAGAAATTGGTTGATGTTTTTCCTTTGAGAAATAAAGAAGTAAGGCTGTTCAGAACGAGGGTCGAGTCTAGTGTACTGTTGTGGTTGGGGCGCACAACCTGAAAGCTCGCTCCACTTTGTTTTAGTCCGGTATTGAACACAGTATATCACGCCTTAAATGTTATCGATTATTTACGTTAAGAAATAACTAAAGTTGTATTAGGAAAGTTGTTTGAAATGTTTGGAACAAGTTTACAGGTAACATATTAGATATTTTGTAGTCATGTTGCGCGAGTTGGAACCAGTGTTTTTCTGGATCAAACGCGCCAAATAAATGGACATTTTGGAGATATAACGACGGAATTTATCGAACAAAAGGACCGTTTGTGATGTTTATGGGACATTTTGGAGTGCCAACAAAATAAGTTCTTCAAAGGTAAGGCATGAATTATATCGTTATTCCTGAGTTTTGTGTCGCGCCTGGGGGGATGAAATATGATTGTCTGTGTTTGTTTGATGGGGTGCTGTCCTCAGAAATTTGCATGATTTGCTTTCGCCGTAAAGCCTTTTTGAAATCTGACACGTTGGCTGGATTAACAACAAGTGTAGCTTACATTTGGTGTATTGCATTTGTGATTTCATGAAAGTTTAATATTTGTAGTAATTTAATTTGAATTTGGCGCTCTGCCATTTCACCGGATGTTGTCGAGGGGTTCCGCTAGCGGAACGTCTAGCCGTAACAGGTTTTAAGGAACCTTTTTTTTTAATTTTTGCCTAAAATGACATACCAAAATCTAACTGCCTGTAGCTCAGGACCTGAAGCAATGATATGCATATTCTTGATACCATTTGAAAATAAACACTTTGAAATTTGTGGAAATGTGAAATTAATGTAGGAGAATATAACACATTAGATCTGGTGAAAGATAATACAAAGAAAAAACATGTGTTCTTTATTTTATTTTTTTATCATTGAAATGCAAGAGAAAGGCCAAAATGTAATATTCCAGGTTAGGCACAATTTAGATTTTGGCCACTAGATGGCAGCAGTGTATGTGCAAAGTTTTAGACTGATTCAATGAACCATTGAATTTCTGTTCAAAATGTTGTATCAAGACTGCCCAAATGTGCCTAATTGATTTAATATATTTTCAAGTTCATAACTGTGCACTCTCCTCAAACAATAGCATGGTATTCTTTCACTTTAATAGCTACTGTAAATTGGACAGTGCAGTTAGAATAGCAAGAATGTAAGCTTTCTGCCCATGTCCTGGAAAATGTTGTTGTTACTTACAGCCTCATGCTAATCACATTAGCCTACATTAGATCAACCGTCCCGCGAGGGGACACCGGTCCTGTAGAGGCACAGCGCAGATATTGCCCGTAATCCACGGGTTTTGGTTTGGATACGTTTGTATAGTCACTGTGGGCACCACGTTGTCTATGCCCTAACAGCCCAATTCAGACTTACAAAATGTACACCTTTCCCACGCATGCCTTTCCTCGGCACGTTTTGATTTAAACTGAAGAATTTTTCTTTATTATTTCAAAATTCTGTATATATATCATCTTTTTCTAATATTCAAGACATGTCTTTTTTTTTCCAAATATACTGTCTTTTTGATGCAGTGTTCTTTGATATACACTGCTCAAAAAAATAAAGGGAACACTTAAACAACACAATGTAACTCCAAGTCAATCACAGTTCTGTGAAATCAAACTGTCCACTTAGGAAGCAACACTGATTGACAAACATTTCACATGCTGTTGTGCAAATGGAATAGACAACAGGTGGAAATTATAGGCAATTAGCAAGACACCCCAATAAAGGAGTGATTCTGCAGGTGTGGTGACCACAGACCACTTCTCAGTTCCTATGCTTCCTGGCTGATGTTTTGGTCACTTTTGAATGCTGGCGGTGCTTTCACTCTAGTGGTAGCATGAGACGGAGTCTACAACCCACCACAAGTGGCTCAGGTAGTGCAGCTCATCCAGGATGGCACATCAATGCGAGCTGTGGCAAGAAGGTTTGCTGTGTCTGTCAGCGTAGTGTCCAGAGCATGAGGCGCTACCAGGACACAGGCCAGTACATCAGGAGACGTGGAGGAGGCCGTAGGAGGGCAACAACCCAGCAGCAGGACCGCTACCTCCGCCTTTGTGCAAGGAGGAGCACTGCCAGAGCCCTGCAAAATGACCTCCAGCAGGCCACAAATGTGCATGTGTCTGCTCAAACGGTCAGAAACAGACTCCATGAGGGTGGTATGAGGGCCCGACGTCACAGGTGGGGGTTGTGCTTACAGCCCAACACCGTGCAGGACTTTGGCATTTGCCAGAGAACACCAAGATTGGCAAATTCGCACTGGCGCCCTGTGCTCTTCACAGATGAAAGCAGGTTCACACTGAGCACATGAGCACATGTGACAGACGTGACAGAGTCTGGAGACGCCGTGGAGAACGTTCTGCTGCCTGCAACATCCTCCAGCATGACCGTTTGGCGGTGGTCAGTCATGGTGTAGGGTGGCATTTCTTTGGGGGGCCGCACAGCCCTCCATGTGCTCGCAGAGGTAGCCTGACTGCCATTAGGTACCGAGATAAGATCCTCAGACCCCTTGTGAGACCATATGCTGGTGCGGTTGGCCCTGGGTTCCTCCTAATGAAAGACAATGCTAGACCTCATGTGGCTGGAGTGTGTCAGCAGTTCCTGCAAGAGGAAGGCATTGATGCTATGGACTGGCCCGCCCGTTCCCGCAGACCTGAATCCAATTGAGCACATCTGGGACATCATGTCTCGCTCCATCCACCAACGCCACGTTGCACCACAGACTGTACAGGATTGGCGGATGCTTTAGTCCAGGTCTGGGAGGAGATCCCTCAGGAGACCATCCGCCACCTCATTCAGGAGCATGCCCAGGCGTTGTAGGGAGGTCATACAGGCACGTGGAGGCCACACACACTACTGAGCCTCATTTTGACTTGTTTTAAGGACATTACATCAAAAGTTAGATCAGCCTGTAGTGTGGTTTTCCACTTTAATTTTGAGTGTGACTCCAAATCCAGACCTCCATGGGTTGATAAATTTGATTTCCATTGATAATTTTTGTGTGATTTTGTTGTCAGCACATTCAACTATGTAAAGAAAAAAGTATTTAATAAGAATATTTCATTCATTCAGATCTAGGATGTGTTATTTTAGTGTTCCCTTTATTTTTTTGAGCAGTGTATTTAATATTCATCTGACTGATTTGATAAAACCACATTTGAAGTTGCTATTGGCCAATCCAATCAGATAAACACACTATTTTATGCTAATTGAAATGTGAATTAATCTGTGATTTATTGGTGTACCTTCAGTTCTGTGTTTTGCTCTCAGAAAGAATAATAGTGCATTCCTTTCTAACTTGCTTGCAGGAAGGTGTTACCTAAGGACATTTGCATGTCTACAGAATACTTTGCTACCCGCCAAAAGGACACTTTTGAATTGATGCTGCTAGGACCATGAACTTAATGTCCAGTGTCATGATTTAATCAATCTGATATTTTGTTTACTAGCCCTACTTGGTACTGCTGTTTTGTTCTATTCATATTAATTTGTTCCCATTAGCAGTTGTGTCGGTATTCTAAGGCAAACTGCTATTCAGTATTTTTGTTTGCATTATTTTGGTAAGACAGCTGTGTGCATGGCTGCATTCACATAGGATGCTTGCAATAGGTGAATTACCCTATCTATCTTGTAGCCTATATTCATTACCAAAACAGCCTTGCTTTGGTGTGTAGGACACAGCCCATTGTGCTGATGCAGAGATAGGTTGTGACTAAATCTTTAGCTTATCACTACAAAAGCACTCAATCAATGTCTCAGAGTCTCAACATTTGAACTTTATGTTTATTGTGGTATAGGATTATATAAACATAATTCAATATAATTCTAATACAAGAACCCACCAAAATTGTGCCCTTCACCGATTTCAACTGCCCCCTAAGTCATTATCCTTGCGCTGGGTCTGAGTGACATGATGGGGAGATGAAAATAAATGCATTGTGTACCTTTCATCACCAAAGCCATGTTAGCATGCACTGCATATGTTGCTGAACAATTGAACCATTTTGTTAGTGTCATTGATATTTGGAAATTAGCATACAATATTCAGTTCATAAGCATTGACAGTAATACCATTGAATCCTGTGTTGAAACGACTGCTGAGATGCTTTGTAAATATGGGCCCTGGTCTGCATGCAGCTGCTTTCTGGTGATCTAACTCCCTCTCCAACTGAAATGCAACAACCCCAACAAAAATTAATAAGAATGATCCTAGTCAGTCAGTAAGTTTTCTAACTAATTAAACAGTCATGTAAATATGCACAAGCCTATTCAGACAAAATATAGTAAAACCATACAGCCTATTTCAATAAAATCAAGACGGCAATTTTCTTGTCAACTTTTTCAGTCAGCAATGTATCAATAAACAGGAAGGGGATCGAAGTGCACTGAACAAAAATATTAACACACATGCAACAATTTCAAAGATTTTACTGAGTTACAGTTCATATAAGGAAATTAGTCAATTGAAATAAAAAAAATGAGGCCCTAATCTATGAACTTCAAGAAGGAATACAGATTTTAAAAAAGGTAGGGGTGTGGATCAGACAACCAGTCAGTATCTGTTGTGACCTCCATTTGCCTCACGCAGCGCGAAAACATCTCCTTCGTATAGAGTTGATCAGGCTGTTGATTGTGGCCTGTGGAATGTTATCCCACTCCTCTTCAACGGATCTGCAAATTTGCTGGATATTGGCGGGGAACTGGAACACTTTGATCCAGAGCATCCCAAAGCTGCTCAATGGGTGACATGACTGGTGAGTATGCAGGCCATGGAATAACTGGGACATTTTCAGTTTCCAGGAATTGTGTACAGATCCTTGCAACATGGGACCGTGCATTATCATGCAGAAAGATGAGGTGATGGCAGTGGATGATTGGCACGACAATGGGCATCAGGATCTCGTTACTGTATCTCTGTGCATTAAAATTGCGATCAATAAAATGCAATGTGTTCGTTGTCTGTAGCTTATGCCTGCCCATACCATAACCCCACCATTCACAATGCTGACATCAGCAAACCGCTCACGCACACGACTCCATACACACTGTCTGACATCTGCCCGGTACAGTTGAAACCGGGATTAATCTGTGAAGAGCACACTTCTCCAGCATACCAGTGGCCATCGAAAGATTGGCATTTACCCACTGAAGTCAGTTACGACGCCGAACTGCAGTCAGGTCAAGACCCTGGTGAGGATGACGAGCACGCAGATGAGCTTCCCTTAGATGGTTTGTGACAGTTTATGCAGATATATTTTGGTTGTGCAAACCCACAGTACTGCCAAATTCTTTAAAACGACGTTGGAGACAGCTTACGATAGAGAAATGAACATGCAATTCTCTGGCAACAGCTCTGGTGGACATTCCTGTAGTCAGCATGCCAATTGCACACTCCCTCAAAACGTGAGATAACTGTGGTATTGTGTTGTGTGACAAAACTGCACATATTAGAGTGAGCGGCCTTTTTTCGTCCCCAGCACAATGTGCACCTGTGTAATGATCATGCTATTTAAACAGCTTCTTGATATGCCACACCTGTCAGGTCGATGGATTATCTTATAAATGCTTACTAACAATGATTTACACATGTGTGCACAACATTTGAGAGAAATAAGCATTTTGTGTGTGAGGAAAGTTTCTGCAATCTTTTATTTCAGCACATGGGACCAACACTTTACATGTTTATATTTTTATTCAGTGTAGTTTGACAAAAAGTGTTCATTACTCTAACTACTCTTTAAAAAACAGCTAGCAAATACTGTATATACTGTAGTAGTGATTTTCTTGAAACATAGCATAGTGGTGAACTCAACTGATGTTGGGGGAGTTAAGTAACATTAGCTAGTTTTCCCCCAGCAGTTTCAATCTAGCTAGGTAATGGCATTTATGAACTACATCAAATCAGAAGGATATTTGTTTTCATCACCTTGCAACTAAATAGTATACTTTTTACTCCTGACACCCAAAAGTACAAGTTACATTTTGACAGGAAAATGGCCCAATTCACACACTTATCAAGAGAATATGACTGACATACTGTGCCCCTGGCTTGGAGTGTGCCCCTGGCTATCCCTTGTGGCAGACCAGGGGGTTGGGTCAAAACGTTTACACAGATCAGACACCGACAGAGTAGGATTGGCTCAGTTTCAAATGTGTTTATTAAAACAATAGTCCAAGAGACCCTCTACAGGATATCATCGCCTGGGCTCCGGGTCTTGCTGTATCCTGTAGGGATCAAAAACTGAACTCCCTCCTGTTACCTCTTGTACCATCCCCAACTATACGGGAGTCCTTTTCTCCCCTGTGTGCTGCCCTTCTGGTAGTTTTATGGGCCTTGTACAGCTGGTGAGAAATCAGCCCTTGATTACCCACAAAACCCCAATTAGTCCTGGCCGGAGATCCCGTCGAGATCTGGCACGTCCAGCAGATGGAGCCATCGCCTCGTGATGTATACTCCGTCTGTCACCAGGCCTCGACGAGTCTCCCCCTGGTGGCTGACCTGCTGTACGCCCCCCCCCCCCCCCCTCTTAGCTCTGATGGGGAGGGGACTGTCATCAGTGCGACGTATGTCTCCCAAGAAAAGGAAAAAAAGTTAACAAACTATTACTATAACCTGTGCACAACAGAAAAAGAGGAAGGGACAAGAACCACCTGTTGACCCGATCATTTGTGTCCCTTCACCTGGCCATCCAGGCCAGGGGAGCATGGTCCGTGACCAGGGTGAAGTGAGTACCTAACAAGTAATACTTGAGAGGGTTAGGGTTAGGGTTAGGGTTAGCGCCCACTTCACCGCTAGAAACTCTTTCTCAACAATAGAGTATTTTTCTCTCTGGGTATCAGCTTTCAGCTGATGTACATGATGGGGTGCTCCTCCCCATCGTGTATCTGGGACAGAACGGCCCCTAATCCCGTGTCACATGAATCCGTCTGGACCAACATCGGCACCTGGAAATCGGGCGTTACGAGAATCGGATGGGAGCACAGCGCTTCCTTCAGGTGGCTGAACGCCGCTTTTGTCTTGTCTGTCCATTTCACTGTTTTCGGGCCCTGTTAAGATCGGTGAGGGGGGAAGCTATAGCCGCAAAGTTGGGGATAAACCGGCTATAGTATCCTGCCAGTCCCAGGAAGGACTTGACCTGTGTCTTGGTGCGTGGAACGGGCCAGTCACGTACCGAGTGAACCTTCCTCTCCTGAGGCTTGACGTTCCCCCGTCTGATCAAATACCCCAGGTACTCCACCTCCTCGAACACTAGTTTGCATTTCTTGGGGTTCGCGGTCAACCCGGCTTGTCTGAACGCATCCAGCACCGCCTGGAGGCGCATCAGGTGCTCTTCCCAACCTTGGCTGTGGATGATGATATCATCCAAATATGCCGCTGCGTACTGCTGGTGTGGTCGAAGTACTTTGTCCATCAGTCGCTGGAATTGGGGCGGGGCTCCGTGGAGACCGAACGGGAGCACCCGGTACTGATACAATCCGTCTGGTGTCAAAAACGCTGTCTTCTCCTGGGAGGAGGCTGCCAAAGGTACCTGCCAATATCCTTTGGTCAGGTCAAGGGTGCTGATGTACCGGGCCTTTCCCAATCGGTCGATGAACTCGTCCACCCCTCGGCATGGGGTAGGCGTCGAACAAGCTAATGTCGTTCACACCCCAGAAATCATTACAGAAGCGCAGGCTACCGTCCGGTTTGGGCACCAACACGATGGGGCTGCACCATGCACTGTGAAACTCTTCAACAACCCCTATCCTCAGTATAGCCTCCACTTCCTGTTTCACGGCCGGCCTTCGGTCCTCCGGAATCTGATATGGCCTCTTTCGTACCATTTCCCCGGGCCGGGTACGGATGTGGTGTTCAATGAGGGTCGTGCGGCCCGTCTTCTCGGAGAACACTGCTGTGTTCCGATCGACGAGCTCCCTGAGCTCTTACTTCTGGGCCGGGTCGAGGTCCTCATTGCTCAGGACCACCACTGGTACCGTTGGCGTCCTGGGTCCCGACCATAACACGGCCAAGGCTGTCCTCTTGTGCCATTTCTTCAACAGGTTCACGTGGTAAATCTGTTGGGGTTTCCGTCTCCCGGGCTGCCGTACGCGGTAATTGACAGGTCCCAGCTTCTCAATCACCTCATAGGGCCCGTGCCATGTTGCCAGGAACTTACTTTCGGCCATGGGGATCAAGACCAACACCCTGATTCCCACCTGGAATTCTCGGGGCTGGGCTCCCCGATTGCAGACCTGGGCTTTGGCGCGTTGGGCCTTCTCCATACATTCCCTCACGACTGGCCATTTGGCTGTCATCCGCTCCCTCATCATCTCCACGTGATCTACCATGCTGCGTAATGGGGTCGGTTGGGCTTCCCACACCTCCTTGGCGAGGTCCAGTAGGCCGCGTGGCTTCCTCCCATAGAGGAGTTCGAAAGAGGAAAACCCTGTGGAGGACTGGGGTACTTCTTGGATTGAGAACATCAGGTGGGGTATTAGCTGGTCCCAGTTCTTCCCGTCCTGCTCGATGACCTTCCGCAGCATTTGTTTGAGCGTTTTATTGAACCGCTCGACAAGCCCATCCATCTGCGGGTGAAAGACGGAGGTCCGGATCTGCTTGATCTGCAGGGCACACAAATCTTTTATTAGGCGCGACATAAACTCAGTACCTTGGTCTGTCAGGATCTCGTTTGGGATGCCCACCCAGCTAAAGAGGTGGAATAGCTCCCAGGCGATTCCCTTGGATACTGCTGCCCGTAGGGGAATGGCCTCGGGATACCGGGTGGCATAGTCTACGATTACCAGGACGTACCGGTGTCCTTGTGCTGTTTTTACCAGGGGTCCCCACTATGTCCATGGCGATGCGTTCAAAGGGTACCCCGATGATTGGTAGGGGGACCAGTGGGTTTCGGAAGTGTGCCTTTAGGGCAGTCATTTGACACTCTGGGCAGCTGCTCTCGTCTTCAGACGGCTCGTACCTTCCTCCTCAGCTCGTGCCCCCACAGGGCCGCAAACAGTGGACAATCTCTTCCCACTAGGATAGGTACCGGCAACTCTGGTACTGCACCCACCATCATCTGGCAGTTCCCTTGTGGCGTCACGATGTTGGCCCATACGGTTGGATACCGCTTTGTGTCCCCGTGAACACAGGAAATGGACATCTCCCTACCACGTTTGCTCTCCTGGTTACGAGGGTAACCATACTTCCGGAGTCTAATAGAGCTTCCGTGTCGTGTCCATCAACCTTCACCGGGACCATGGGTGCAGTTGATTCGTGGTGTGCCCAACAGAGGTGAAGTAGTTCACTGCGTGACCCACCTCGCTTCCGGGCTTGCTGATGGCATCAACTCCTCTCGAGTCGGGCAATTCCAGGCAATGTGCCCCCGGGCGCCACACTCAAAAAAACTCATTTGGTCTCCCATCTACCTGGGGTCGTCGGTGGCGGGTCAGCCCTACCCCAGACGTCTCTCCGCGGGTTTGCGGTTCTTTGGCCCTGCCGACTGTCGGTTCGGGATACCCAGCAGTGGGGCTGTCCTTCCAAATCCTTGAATGGGTCGCCGACCAGCCCGGCTCCCACTCAGCAGGGCCTGAGTGTTTCTGATGCGTCTCCACTGCTGCCAGGAGGCCTTCCAAGGTCTGGGGCGCTCATAGACTCGCTGCCCTCTTCATGTCGTGGAGTAGTGCCCGTAAGAAGCGATCCAGGACCCTCTGTCTAGGATGGGAGAGGGTGGTACGTCGGTAGGAGCCATCCCCTGGTGACGCACAGTAGGTCGCTCATCTGGGCTCGAGCGGATGCATCGGCTACGAACTTCCAGTTGTGAATAGCTGAGCCAGATGGGCAAGGCTGTACCCGTAGTGGCTGAGTATCTCCGTTTGAGTCCGTCGTAGTTAGCCGCCTGTTCATCGTTCAGGTCCCAATACGCCTTTTGGGCATTCCAGAGAGGAATGGGGCCAGCAGACTGGCCCACTTCTGCCTTCGCCATCCTTCCGTAGTGCTGTCCGTTCAAATGTACAGAGTTAGGTTTCGATGTCGTCATCTTCTGTTAGCTTGATTAAAAACTGGTTTGGATGTGATTCAGTAGACGCTCCTCCTTGTAGCTTCCTGATTTCCTCAATGGAGGCAGACATTTTGTAGCCGCTGTTCCTCCAGCGTTCGTTCCTGAACCGCCTGTTGGGCCCGGATGAACTGAGCTATCAACTCGTCCATGCTGATGCTGCGTAAACGTCAACCCTGATCTGACCACGTTGTCAGAGTGCGCACATTCTCCACCTCTTATGGCAGACCAGAGGGTTGGGTCAAAACGTTTACACAGATCAGACACGGACAGAGTAGGATCAGCTCAGTTTCAAAGGTGTTTATTCAAATAATAGTCCAAAAGAAAAGGTCTCCCCCAAGAGACCCTCTCCAGAATATCATCTTCTGGGCTCCGGGTCTTTCTGTATCCTGTGGTGATCTAAAACTTAACTCCCTCCTGGTACCATCCCAAACTATATGGGAGTCCTTTCCTCCCCCAGTCTCTCCCCTGTGTGCTGCCCTTCTGGCAGCTTTATGGGACTTATACAGCTGGTGAGCAATCAGCCCTTGATTACTCAGCAATCCCCAATCATCCCCAATTATACCTGACCGGAGAGCCAGGACTAATTTTAGCCAGGAGTAAACTCAGTGCCCTGTCATCTGATACTTCACACATAATGGTCAATGAGAAGATTATGTTTAGATATCTAACATAAGATTACAGTATGGTTGAAAAATATACTTATTTCCAACACATGAAAGTCTTATACTGGTTTGAAGGATTACCAGTGGGTTGATATGGACACTGTTTGGAATACGACACTCAACACCAATATTTTAGTATTTTGTTCATTAGTCCACTGTTGTTGTATTTAAAGATCTTTATTCATACAGGGAAGTCCTATTTAGACCGATGTCTCTTTTACAAGGGAGACCTGATTCACAAAAATGCAAAGTACATAACAAGGAATTAGCGTCACAATTATAACAGCAAAAGGTGGGAACAAAAATAAATATACAATTATAAAAAACACATACATTTCTCTGTGAGCTGGTCATTTACAAATACCCTGAAATGCCCGAAGGGCACTAATGTGTCTAATTGTGGGGTATACTGGAATGCGTTCCATGTATGTTGCTCGTAAAAACTACAGTAAATGCCTCCTAAGAAGGAGTGAAGTTTAGAGTTTATTAATTCAAATATGTTGGCAAAACACAATCTTTGACATAAAATGGTAGTTGTTTAGGTCACTAAGGTTCCCGTACATGAGCTGCTTTTGATAATTTAGGAATAATCCCAAATAACTGTTAAAGAAAAAATATTGGCTATGGGTTTCACAATAAGGGGCACTGCCAACAAAATAATACATGCAGGAACTAACAGGTATGCCCCAGTGGACTTCGATACAATCCCCAAAAATTGTGTATCTCAGCAGTCAAGTTTTCAAGATAAAGCAATTTCAGTAGAGAAAAAACTTGCCCTTAGGTATCATGCAAAACGCATCACCTTGTAGTATTCCTTTGAAAGCAAAAAGAAAAAGTGAAAAATACTATTATGGTTCAATAAGGCACCTTCCAAAATGGCCTCTGCATTAGAAATAATGTTACAGAGCTTTTTCAACCATTTCTACAGTCACAGCAATATGAAACATTAGCAATGCTCTGGCACCATCCATAGGCTCAGATTGGAATTATCCTGTCAGAGAAAATACACCTGTGACCAAGCTCCGGGGTGAAGTTTCTCCTAGGTACAGATCTACGATCCGCTTCCCCTCACCCAATCCTAACCTTTGCACGATTAGAGTGAAGTTGTCCCTAGACACTGATCTTGCGTCAGCTTTTTGGGGGGAGGGAAATGCAAAACTGACTCAAGATCAGCTTCTAGTGGCAACTTCACCCTACTCCTGTGACCAATACAGAATATGTGGCCATATGTATATTGTTACAGCAGATATACTGTACACTGAATGTACAACACATTAGACAGACAGACAGACAGAGCGCATGTCTGCAGTTCTAATGTGATGAACCATGTTTCCTGATTGCAGTTCAGGCCTTAGGGCCAAAGTGTACACATTCACCCTACTCCTTTGACCAAACCAGAATATGTGGCCATATTTAAATTGTTACAGCAAATATGTGTACAAAATATTAGGGACACTTGCTCTTTCCATGACACCCTTTTCATCATGCCTGGAGGCATTTCTAGGACAGTGAGATGTGTTTCACACATAATTGCCCAGGAGGAAGGCAGGTCTGGCCTTCACGAGCTGAATGATACACCCTATGATGGCTTCCGGTGTATTGATGGGGAATACGATATCTAAAAATAAATGTAGTCCAGCTTTGTGGCATTTTGCGAAGGCTCTACGTTATACTGATTGCACTATACGTTTTTTGCAAGTGGATACAGTGGGGCAAAAGAGTATTTAGTCAGCCACCAATTGTGCAAGTTCTCCCACTTAAAAAGATGAGAGAGGCCTGTAATTTTCATCATAGGTACACTTCAACTATGACAGACAAAATGAGAAAAAATAAAAATCCAGAAAATCACATTGTAGGATTTTTAATGAATTTATTTGCAAATTATGGTGGAAAATAAGTATTTGGTCAATAACAAAAGTTTATCTCAATACTTTGTTATATACCCTTTGTTGGCAATGACAGAGGTCAAACGTTTTCTGTAAGTCTTCACAAGGTTTTCACACACTGTTGCTGGTATTTTGACCCATTCCTCCATGCAGATCTCCTCATTTAGCTACGTTAACCTTCAGCTCGTAAATATTTTTGCCAATTTACCTTCACCTTGTGCAGAGCTAGGGGTTGGAAGCACACCTTGATACCATCTACAACAAAACACACAACAATACACAATTTAACCACCCCACAAATTGTATTGATCTTTATTAGACTGGATAGCTTTGCTTGCTGCTTGCTGTTAGCTAACTAGCGTCACTAAATTGGCAGCAAGATCGCTAGCAAGCTGAAAACCAACTAAACAACCATAAATTATTTATACAAATTCATCATTGCCATCAAGACACAAACAGAGAATGTTAGCTATATTGACAATTCTATTTTTAGTAACGGAGTGTTTTCCAGACAAGGGTGGAATAGATGGCTACCATATTGAGTTACTCTCATTTGCTAACGTTAGCTTGCTAGTACCGCATCACTTCTCAGCTGTTGATTTTCAGTTCAGCCTGAAAGTCCCTCTGATAATCTTTGGTCACCGTAACGCACATCATTCTTGATAGCAGCAATCCACTGGCAGCATCGGGATAAATCTTTGGTAAGTAGAATGGTGAAAGATAACTGATTTTCACGCTTGTTTGTAATTAGCACAGCCATGTACAGAACACAACACAGGCATGATGACAAATGCTAGTGAAAAACAAAATGTCCCTGCAGAAGTTCTGAGATCGCTGTGTGTTGTTTGTTAGAAGTACACAATGCCATCATCCACGTTTTGTGGGCACGCCCCATCTACCTTAGCAGGCGGTATCTGCATTCGCTATGAATGACAGACTGTGGTTCACCATGAGCAGAGGAATACACAGGAAGTCAACATTTCCTGATTCTTCCATTTGAAATGAAAATGTGCTAGTTCTAGCTTGGATAATTGTGATTGTATGACAAAAATGAAATGTTGTTAATAACCTCTTAAGGTTAACCCTTGCCCCATTCTGCCTGCCCTGAGCCTGCCTGCCATCCTGTACCTTTGCCCCACCTTTCTAGATTACTGACCTGTGCCTGCCCTGAACCTGAGCCTGCCTGCCGTCCTGTACCTTTTGGCCCACCTATCTGGATTATTAACTTCTGCCTGCCTTTTGCCTGCCCCTGTTTGATTAATATAATAATGACTATATGCCATGGCAGAGCCAGGGTGAAAGTCCCCTTTAAATCCACTTCAATCAGTGTAGATGAAGGGGAGGATACAGGTTAAAGAAGGATTTTTAAGACACAATTGAGTCATAGATTGTGTATGTGTGCCAAAAATATTTAAATGCCTTTGAACGGAGTATGGTAGCAGGTGCCAGGCACATCGGTTTGAGTGTGTCAAGAACTGTAACGCTGCTGGGTTTTTCATGCTCAACAGTTTTCCGTGTGTGTATGAAGAATGGTCCACCACCCGAAGGACATCCAGCCAACGGCAGGCTAGTGGTCGAAAACAGGTCATTCATGAAAGAGGACAAAGGAGGCTGACACAAATTGTGAAAAGAAACAGACGGGCTACAGTTAGTCAACTGACGGTCCAGTATAACATTGGTGCCCAAAGACCCATAAAAGAATGCACAACTCATCATACCTTGACATGAATGGGATATGGCAGCTGTCAACCTTACAGATTCCCACTTCTTTCAGCAAAAAACAAGGAACGAAAACATTGGAGAATTGGAAAAACATTGCCTGGTCTGATGAATCCCGGTTTTTGCTGTTTCCCACTGATGGGAGGACTACGGTATGGAGAAAATCACATGAGTACATCATGCCGCATGTCATCATTGCAGGCTGGTGGTGGTGGTGTGATGGTGTGGAGTGTGTTTTCATGGCACACATAGGGTTACTTGATAAAAGTGTGGCAATGATTAAATGCCACAGGATATTTGAACATCATTGCCAATCAGGTGCATCCCTTCATGGTAGCAGTGTATTTTTTTCAGCAGGATGATGCCCCATGCCACAAGGATAGAATTGTCCAGGAATGGTTCCACGAACATGACAGTGATTTCAGCTTATTCCAGTGGCCTGCCCAGTCAACATATCTCAATCCAGTTGAGCATCTGTGGGATGAGATGGAACGAGTTATTCGGTGTAGAGATCCACTACCAGCCAACTTGACACAACTGTGGGGAAGCATTTGAGTCAACATGGTCCAGCATCCCTGTGGAACGGGGTGCAACTCAATATTTGGAAGACTGCCCACTCAGTACATTTCTAGCTACTGTTCTTCATAGGGTATTCTTTTTAAAAACACCAGAATGACTTCCTATATCTGTCAGAGCCAGGACATACACCACATGACCAAATGTATGTGGCCAACTGCTTGCCGAACATCTCATTCCAAAATCATATTAATATAGAGTTGGTCCCCCCCTTTGCTGCTATACAAGCCTCCACTCTTCTGGGAAGGCTTTCCACCAGATGTTGGGTGATTAGGCCTGGCTTGCAGTCGGCTCTCCAATGGGGTTGAGGTCAAGGCTTTGTGTAGGCCAGTCAAGTTCTTTCACACCAATCTTGACAAACAATTTCTGTATGGACCTCGTCTTGTGCACAGGGGTATTGTCATGCTGAAACAGAAAAGGGCCTTCCCCAAACTGTTGCCACACAGTTGGAAGCACAGAATCATCTACAATGTCATTTGGCATGGTGTAGCCTTAAGATTTCGCTTCACTGGAACTAAGGGGCCCAAACCATGAAAAACAGCCCCAGACCATTATTCCTCCTCCACCAATCTTTACAGTTGGCACTATGCATTCGGTCAGGTAGCATTCATCTGCCATTCGCCAAACCCAGATTCTTCTTTCGGACTGCCAGATGGTGAAGCGTGATTCATCAGTATAGAGAACGTGTTTTCACTGCTCCACAGTCCAATGGCGGTGAGCTTTACACCTCTCCAGCCGACGCTTGGCATTGCGAATTGTGATCTTAGGCTTGTGTGTGGCTGCTCGGCCATGAAACCCATTAAATGAAGCTCCCGATGAACAGTTCTTGTGCTGACGTTGCTTCCAGAGGCAGTTTAGAACTCGGCATTGAGTGTTTCAACCGAGGACAAACGATTTCTACACACTTCAGCACTCGGCGGTCCAATTCTGTGAGCTTGTGTGGCCTACCATTTTGCGGTTGTGCCTTTCTTGCTCCTAGACGTTTCCACATCACAATAACAGCACTTACAGTTGACCGGGGCAGCTCTAGCAGGGCACAAAGTTGACGAACTTACTTGTTGGAAAGGTGGCATCTTATGACATTGACACTTTGAAAGTCACTGAGCTCTTCAGTATTGCCATTCTACTGCCAATGTTTGTCTATGGAGGTTGCATGGCTGTATGCTCAATTTTATACACGTGTCAGCAACGGGTGTGGCTGAAATAGCTGAATCCACTCATTTGAAGGTTGTCCACATACTTTTGTATATATAGTGTATATGTTTTAGGACCATTGCATGTAACTGCAAATGGAAAATATGGTTGGAAAAAACAGGCATATCTTCTGAGAGAGAGCACTTGATTTGAAGGTGAATGTATATACATGTCTTTTGACGGTGAAGGGAATGAACCAGCTTGTGTGTTCGTACCTCAGACAAGATCGCCGGGCAAATCAAAATGAACTATGTCATACAGAAAAGAAGATCATGTCCAAGTCAGAGTAAGGCCTTCAATGAATGCCATACAGATGTACAGTGTCAATATTAGGACAGCCTCAGTCTCGGCAGGACACCATACAATTGTGCAGTCACTGAAGCAGCCTTCGTGGCACATGTACAGTACAGCCTTGCATGTTAAATGTCCTCTGTATTATTCAGAAGTCATCTTGAACCCATTTAGTAGGAAATTATTTCTACACAAGGCCATCACTTTAGCTCAACATGTGCTGTCATGTCACATCGCACGCATCATGCGCCAATGAAATACAGGAAAACAGTGTTGCATCAGCTGATATTAATAGTATGTTTTTTTGTACTAAGTCATCCATTTCATGTGAAATGTTACAAATCCAAATCGTGTCATATGTTACAAATGTGTAGTGCTTAAATTCCCAGAGTGCATCTTTAAGAAGCATTAGAAGACAAGAATATACATCAAACGCATTTGGTGTGTCATCACAGTGGTCTCTGGCTTGTGGTCAGACTCATTCAGGTGGAACAAACTTAAACTTGTTTATTTTGGTAATCATATTACATTTAATCAGTTACTCCCCGACCCTGGTGACATGCTAATGCTGTAACATGCGCTACTCGCCATGCATGTCTGTTTTCTGGTATAGTCCCTCACAATTTTAGTCCGTTTTCTTCCGCTTCGTGCCTAATGAATAAAACCCAAATGTCACTGGCCTGTCACACCGTTCATTTCCTGGAGCAACTGGTGCAATTTCCTGTCTCGCTGATGTCGCAACCCATGTCCCATGGTTGCCTGGATGAGCGGAAGTACATTGAATCTGTCACACTCGGCCAGTATCACTTTAGGCATGGACTGAAGGTGGCCCCGAGTTCAACTGGTGTAAAGTGTTAAATACGTCCCAAATAGCACCCTATTCCCTATATAGTGCACTGCTTTTGACCTATGGACCCTGGTCAAAAGTAGTAAACTAAATAAGAAATAGGGTGCTATTTGGGAGGCAGATGTTGACTCATACATCATTATGTGCATTTATTAAGCCTTTGAGCCCTACAGTTCATATACAGCGGTGAAGAAGACAACTGCTTCTCCTCAGTCTGAATACAAACATGCCTTTGGCAGTTTCTTAAACTACACCACCTTACATCAGGATCTGGTGTTTGTTTTTCTATGTTTTAGATTTTAAATGTGAGAAATGGGGGGGATTTGAAGGTGTGAGCCCCACTGTGGATTAAACTTTGACGAATGTGTCTGGAAACTACTTGTTGTTATGCTCTGCTAATACTGTTGTTTAGCCCTCCAACAAATTGACTTAAACCTGTCAGCTGTTTTGTATGATAGCCTGACAGGCACTTGGGTTTATCTGCGCTGCACTTGGCTCTAGATACAATTGTAATTATATAAAATCTCTATATATTTTCCTAAAACCCATTTTGGAGGTTGGGTATCAAAGTAGGTAACACACTTCCTCAAGGCAACCATCATGTATTTTTAATCTTGGCAAGAAAATGTACTGTGGTGCCTATAACATATTTTGAGCAATTAATCCATGTCATTTTCTAAAATCTTATTCATCTCAGTGTAGGATTAACCATACCTAATACAAAAATCTAAATAAATGTCACATTTATAGGGTTCCCTCTTCTGTAACAAAATATTTTATTAATTACCCTTGTGTACATTGATCGCTTGTATTTTATTGTATAACATTGTCATGATCTTTAGTTTCGAACTGGGTGAAGGGGGATGATGTGTCATGATCTGCTGCACAGTAAGGGTGTGTCAATCTTTGGCACATAAGAAGCTGATAAGATGCTGTCTCATGACAACTTATACACAACAGCACAGTGTATATTTGAAATGACTGGAAACCTTGTCTGTGTAGCTGTATGCCTATGCCAATGCATTGCACATTGCGCTTACCATGCTTCTGAAACGGATTTGATTGTTTCGCTATAGAACTATGCAGTACATAAAATAGTTAATGACATGCCTTGTAAATACCTGAAAAGTTGATCATTTCAATTGGTGCATTTGAGGTCAGGGCTTTGTGATGGCCACTCCAATAAAGGAGTGGCCATCAAAGGAGGACATGTTGATGAGTTGCTCTAGTGATGGGAGAATAAACTGCACCATTTCAAGCAAATAATTAGCCTCCAGAAGAGACCGAGTGAGCTGCCTGCTAGCCAGCTGCTCAAAAAGATAGATGGGACACATTTTTAAGTCACAGGTATTTAGCTATGTTTTCACTGATTGTGGGGCTGTAGCCACTGAAGAATAAAACCATTAATTACAAAACGACCCGCTGGCATAATACATCCAGCGCAGCGCCAAAAGCATTGCCGCAACAAACGGCGTCAGGCACTCCCACACAGCTAGCAAGCTAGCACTCATCATGGAAATGGCGGTGGTGAAACGTGAATTTGGACCAATCCCTGACAACCCATACATAAAAATGTAGCTACGAAGCTCTACTTTGTAACCTGTTGTTTTTTATGTATCTGAAAACATCCAAAATAAAAATATTTGACCTGAAACACCTTCAGTACTTTCAAATACTTCTTTAGCAATACAATATAACGTTGATCTACTCTGCTAGGTTGAAGATTGATCATGACTCTCAGTTCCATTACGTTACATATAAGAGTCATTGGATGAAGGCATCTTCTGAAAGGGGGGAGTTTGGGACATTAACACATATTGCTTGCAGTACAGTTTTGGAAGCATAAGGAACTTATCTTTCATATCAGCGAGAAACTATTTTCAAAAAACAAAATGTTAAATTGATACACACCTTTATAGGGTTAGTGTTCCCATGCGGCCATATCTCCATATTACAGCGTGTGTTTACGGAAGACAGAGGGACCTGTGCTAATTACCTATCTAGCATGCTCCGAACATCTGTGTGTAATGGAAGAAGGAAGCCAGAAACGTGTTGTCACTGAAAAATGTGACCCGTTTCAAGAAACTAGGCGTATGTCGAACGTCACTACTTCACAGGAGAGGCATATGAAAAGAAATGTAATCAAAATGACAGGTGAAATGAACAACGCTATCTGCTTTATCTCCTAAAGTATTGCACAAGTTGACTGCAGGTATTTACTTATAAAGTTACTACAAATATTCATATCTATTGAAAAACTTAAAATAAATAGTTTGAACGGTAATGACGGTATTGAAAACCCTTCCCGTGGCTATTTCCAAATAACCCGGTATATGGTATACCGCCCAAGCCTACCCCCCGTAAGACGCCATTTTAGCAAGCTAAAACCGACTTCCTGACCTTCAAATGCGCCATTGAGTCGTCACATAGGAATGAATTGTGTGACATCGTCGATGGCTTTGTCCATTTATATTTACGGTCTAATGGCTTTGCCTAATGAACAAAATGCTGCACAAGCATGAATAAGTCTCCTAATTCAAAAGGCATCAGTTTAATTACTCAGTACATAAACCAATCACGCTAAACAGTTAAAACATTCATATTGTACATCAATGCTGTTTTATTATAGTCATTATTCTAAGTCACCAGTGGCGTTTAAGATGAGGGAGGACAATGTTTTATTTTTTTATGAGCTTGGCCTTATTTCTATTACAGCATTTTGGATGACTGTCATTCACATTCCATTCACCCAGCTTAATGTAACATCGATAGGTTAGGCTACTACATGATACTCAAACTTTCCCTGTACACATCATGAGGTTGCTACAACCTAGCCTACGTTCGGAAGTTTGCAACGTAGGTGCACACAGGTCGAGAGAAATTAGAGTAATCAAGGTGATAGACAGTGACACATTCAATACCGCCTTACACACTCTTGCCTGCATCACACTCTCGCCTGCACCCTTCCCCCTCTGAGGAGCCTCCACTGTAAGTGACATACTTAAAGTGACATTCTCTTAGTGCAAGTAGGTCAACAACCGCAATACCTGTACTTGCTGCTCCACCTATATACAGTATTGTACCTCATGTTACATTGTATACTTAACCCAGTGCATGCTGTTTCCCAGTCAGGGTTGACGCAGGTGGTGAGGGACAGTAAGATCTCGCTGTAGCAGGTTCCTCTCCACCGGGCCACTGTCCCGTCGCAGGTAAGTAGCCCTCTGTCTTCACTCGACTTGAAACATAGAGAATACCGTTATCAATGCACCATCACACCTGTGTCATTCAGTAGATTATTTATTTTTTTACTGGGTGCCAGTCTGTTTTTTGCTATCATGCCAACTGTTTGTCACTCATTGTCACACCAAACATGCTTGACTTGACAATGAGCAATGGAGTTGGCAAGAGCACAAACAGATCTGGGACCAGGCTAGGTGTAACAACCTGAATATATCCAATTAAGAACACCGATTGTCAATATCCATTGCATGACATTTTGTTATGGTGTGCCCTACCGAACACGACCATGTTTAGCCCGCTTTTAACACTGCTACCATTTCTTTTGTCAGTTTGCTAAATACCACTTATACTGTATGTTTCCATGCAAAGGTCTTCTGCCACTGAGTGGAGAAAATATTTTTTCCTGCTTCGGAAGCATCATAGACACAGCAAGCGAGGCCATTACATAGCATTTAGGCACATCCAAAACTGAATGACTGTGTGAGTCAGTCTGTCAGTATGTCTGTCCTCAGAGAGAGGCATCAGTCCAATATGTCACTGCTTTAATGAAGTCAGAGAGAGAAAGGCGCAGGTGTGTGTGGTCCTGTATGGCTCAGTTGGTAGAGCATGCCGCTGGCAATGCCAAGGGTCCTGGGTTTGATTCCTGCTGCGGCCAAACTTTAGATAAATGGCATGTATGTTATCATTATTGTGTGTGTGTGTGTCTAATTAACTGGCCTGCGGAGTGTATTTTCCCATGGTTTTGAAACTCAATTACTGATTCTAACACTAGATGGCAGAATGTACAAGCGATACCGATACTAAGAAATCACTTAGAAAGATGAGCAGAGTGTGCTATTTATCCACTTGGTCACCGTCTCTAACTAGGTCAGTTGGTGCAGGGTGATGTTTCCCCTAGACACTGATCTTGGGTCAGTTTGGCCCATTTTCCACGGTTCAGGTTAGGATTGGGGAAGCTGATCCTAGATCTGTACCAGAATGTGAATTATACTGTGACATTCGGGGGTCTCTATTTTTTCCACGGGACCTCCTGCACAACATTGTTTATGGGCCTAATTGTAAACCCGTCATTAAACTGTAAAAAAAAAAAAGAGTACCTTTTAGCATGAACACAACCAGTCATGATGTTTTAATCTTACTGTCAAACAAATCATATTCGTCCACTCCAAAATAATTCCAGCATCCAAACGGTGCACTGTGCACTTGCTCCAATTGATGTGTAATGACATTCGGCGATTGTCATTGGGTCAACACTCTTGTAGCCCGAATTAACTGATGTGTCTTGGTGACAAAATTACCTTTTTTGTAGAAAGAAAAGTTGGGACACCTGAAAATGGGCTGAGATACGTGCAGAGAGATCTGGGATGACACGTTCAGCCAAATGGGGAAAACATTTTGTTAAACCATGACACGGAGGTGGGGGTGTTCGTTTAATTTGGAATAAGCTTTTATTTTAATATTTACCACAGTAGCAGTTCTATTTTCATTTTAAACAAATTGGAGAATGGTTAAAGTATAATTGTTTATTTTTGAGCGTGGCCCTTGCCTTGAGGTTTTCAAAGGTCATTTGATCTTCACACGTTTTGGCTTGCATTTGTTGAAGTGTGTGTGTGTGTTTGTATGTGTGTCAAATATCAATGCTCTTTACTTTATGAATAACAACATCCATCAAAAACAGCAAACGACAAAGACCTCAGTAAACAACGATATCATTAAGTGAATGGCCTTGGGCAGTAACCCATTTGTGCATAGGATCGGAGTGATAGCTCTGACTGAAGCAGATATGATTGTCAACTCCCAACTATCTCCACTGTGCTATTTTCTGCATGTGTCTCAAAGGGCCTTATTAGGATTAAGATAACACTGTACTGTGTCCAGCGGTGGAAAAAGTACCCAATTGTCATACTTGAGTAAAAGTAACGATATCTTAATAGAAAATGACTCAAGTAAAAGTGAAAGTCACCCAGTAAAATTCTACTTGAATAAAAGTATTTGGTTTTAAATATACTTATGTATCAAAAGTAAATGTAATTGTTAAAATATACTTAAGTGTTAAAAGTAAATGTTTAAATAATTTCATATTCCTTATATTAAGCAAACGAGATAGCACCATTTCATTTATTTACGGATAGCTCAAAAACTACACCATAGGCCAGTGTTTCCCAACACAGAGGGTGTTCTTTAATGGAAGCTTCTCAAACATAATCCAGGTAGAAGCAGGAATTCCCCAGGGTAGCTGTTTAGGCCTCTTGAAAAAAGCAATCTTTACTAACGACTTACCAAAGGCTTTGAGTAAGGCCAGTATGTCTATGTATGCGGATGACTCAACACTATACACTTCAGCTACTACAGCACCTGAAATGACTGAAACACTTAACAAAGAACTGCAGTTTCGGAATGGGTAGCAAGAAATACGTCAGTCCTAAATATTTCCAAAACTAAAAGCATTGTATTTGGGCCAAATCATTCACTAAACCCTAAACCTCAACTACATCTCGCAATGAATAATGTGGAAATTGAGCAAGTTGAGGTGACTAAACTGCTTGGAGTAACCCTGGATTGTAAACTGTCATGGTCAAAACATATTGATACAACAGTAGCTAAGATGGGGAGAGGGCTGTCCATAGTAAAGTGCTGCTCTGCTTTCTTAACAACACTATCAAAAAAGCAGGTCCTACAGGCCCTGGTTTTGTCGCACCTGGACTACTGTTCAGTCGTGTGGTCAGGTGCCACAAAGAGGGACTTTTAAAAATTGCAGTTGGCTCAGAACAGGGCAGCACGGCTGGCCCTTAAAAGTACACAGAGATCTAACATGAATGACATGCATGTCAATCTCCCGTGGCTCAAAGTTGGAGAGAGATTAACTTCCTCATTAATTGTTTTTGTAAGAGGTGTTGACAAGCTGACAAGGTACTGAGCTGTCTGTTTAAAATGCTAGCACACAGCTCGGACACCCATGCATACCCCACAAGACATGCCACCAGAAGTCTCTTCACAGTCCCCAAGTCCAGAACAGACTATGGGAGGTGCACAGTACTACATAGAGCCATGACTACATGGAACTCTATTCCACATCAGGTAACTGTTGCAAGCAGTAGAATCAGATTTATAAAGCAGGGGGAGAACAACACATTTTTACCTTGTCAGCTTAGGGTTTTGATCCAAATCAAATCAAGTTTATTTTATATAGCCCTTCGTACATCAGCTAATATCTCGAAGTGCTGTACAGAAACCCAGCCTAAAACCCCAAACAGCAAGCAATGCAGGTGTAGAAGCACCTTTCAGAAACCTTTCAGTTACTGGCCCAACACTCCAACCACTAGGCTACCTGCCGCCCCAAATAAAAACTCCAGTCCTCGAATACCCCCAACAGTACACATTTGTATTGAAGTCCCTGGCACACCTGATTCAACTTGTCAGGTTTGTTTTTCTGGGGCTACAACATAAATGTGTAGTGTTGGGGGTACTTGAGGACTGAAGTTGGGAAACACTGCCATAGGCTACACACCAACTATCTCAAGCTACTTCCTCTTAGGGCCATTAAAGCAAGATATTTATTCAAGAACCATTAGCGAGCCTATTAAAAGTAAGATTGTGATAGTTTTATTTGAAAAATAACTTGTCTTGAACAGTCTGTGCGAATTTGAAATGTAACCAAATGCATTTCACAGTGGCCTGTTTGTCTCTGTGTGCGTGTGTGCGTGTGTGTGTCCTTGTGTTGGGTGTGCTTTGTGTTTAGTTAATGGTCTGTGACTTATTTAGAGTTCATCTGTTCTTACCTCCCTCCTTCCCTCCCTCTGGGCCCACCAGCTAGGCAAATGACTACAGGCTTTTATACACCCCCTGCCTGCCCTCTGCAACAGGTCAACTCAAGGGGAGCGATGGAACGATGACACTGGACCAAGCGCTGTGAAATCATGCCTGATTTTAAGCCTGCTGTAATATCTTACACTCGTTGAAAAAAAAATTGCTATCTAGCACCTAAAAGGGTTCTTCGGCTGTCCCCATAGGATAACCCTTTTTGTTCCAAGTAGACCCATTTTGGGTTCCATGCAGAACCCTTCCACAGAGGGTTCTACATGGAACCCAAAATGGTACTACTATGGGGACAGCCAAATAACCCTTTTTTCTAAGAGTGCACAGGGGGAATCGGTTTTTAAAACACATGATTTGAGAAGGAGACGAGGATGGATGATATCAGGGTTACCTTGCCAGGCCAAATCAAAGTATCTGGCTGCCCCAAGAGTCCTCCTTGTTCCTGTACAGAGGCTTCTTAAATCGGGACAAAGACTGACAGTGAAAAAATCAGCAGAGGAATCTGCATCCCAAATGGTACCCTATTCCCTTTATAAATGGAATGCACAATTTTTGACCAGGGCCTATGGCGCACTTTTATGGGAATAGGATGCCATTTGGGATGTAGTAAGACAGCCTAGTCTCATAGACTAGACGTAACATAGAACACTTAAATCCGGCACTCAAATTAGTATGATATGTTACGTTTGGTTATATAAGACAGATGGTTACTTTATTCAAAAAGGAAAGTAGGATGATTGGGTGGGCGTAAAACGCGAATGTCTAGCAACCCAAAGGTTGCGAGTTTGAATCGTAATATTTAAGCTAATTAGCAACTTTTCAACTACGTCCAGTTTTTGTTGCTACTTTGCAACTACTTAGCATGTTAGCTAACCCTTGCCCTAACCATAACCGTACCTTTTACGGTAACTCCTTTCACAGTACTCCTAAACTTAACCCTAACCTTAATTCTAACCGCTAACCCTAACGTGTAGCCGAGCTAACGTTAGTCAGCTAACTCTTAGCCACCCAGTTAGAAATCGTAAACATATCATATGTCTAGCAAATTCATAACATATTGTACATTAAAAAAAAAATGTAAACATATTGTACATTTTGCAAATTCGTAACGTATAATACAAATTGAAAATTCATAACATATCATACGAAATGGGTGATGAACATCCACAAATGAATATACAGTGGCTTGCGAAAGTATTCACCCCCTTGGCATTTATCTTATTTTGTTGCCTTACAACCTGGAATTAAAATGGATTTTTGAGGGGTTAGTATCATTTGATTTACACAACATGCCTACCACTTTGAAGATGCAAAATATTTTTTATTGTGAAACAAACAAGAAATAAGACCAAAAAAAATTAAACTTGATCGTGCATAACTTTTCACCCCCCCAAAGGCAATACTTTGTAGAGCCATCTTTTGCAGCAAATACAGCTGCAAGTCTCTTGGGGTATGTCTCTATAAGCTTGGCACATCTAGCCACTGGGATTTTTGCTCATTCTTCAAGGCAAAACCGCTCCAGCAACTTCAAGTTGGATGGGTTCCGCTGGTGTACAGCAATATTTAAGTCATACCACATATTCTCTCGGGATGATGAGAAGTGTTGGGTTTGCGCCAGACATAGCGGTTTCCTTGATGGCCAAAAATATACATTTTAGTCTCATCTGACCAGAGTACCTTCTTCCATTTGTTTGGGGAGTCTCCCACATGCCTCTTGGCGAACACCAAACGTGTTTGCTTATTTTTTTCTTTAAGCAATGGCTTTTTTTCTGACCACTCTTCCGTAAAGCCCAGCTCTGTGGAGTGTATGGCTTTGTGGTCCTATGGACAGATACTCCAATCTCTAATGTGGAGATTTGCAGCTCCTGCAGGCTTATCTTTGGTCTCTTTGTTGCCTCTCTGATTAATGCCCTCCTTGCCTGGTCAGTGAGATTTGGTGGGCGGCCCTCTCTTGGCAGGTTTGTTGTGGTGCCATATTCTTTCAATTTTTTATAACAGATTTAATGGTGCTCCGTGGGATGTTCAAAGTTTCTGATATTTTTATAACCCAACCCTGATCTGTACTTCCCCACAACTTTGTCCCTGGCCTGTTTGGAGTGCTCCCTGGTCTTCATGGTGTCACTTGCTTGGTGGTGCAGACTCTGTGACTTTTCAGAACAGGTGTATATATACTGAGATCATGTGACACACAGGTGGACTTCATTTAGCTAATTATGTGACTTCTGAAGGTAATTGGTTGCACCAGATCTTATTTAGGGGCTTCATAGGAATGAGGGTGAATACATATGCACGCACCACTTTTACGTTTTACTTTTTTTTATTTCACTTCACCAATTTGCACTATTTTGTGTATGTCCATTACATGAAATCCAAATAAAAATCCATTTAAGTTACAGGTTGTAATGTAACAAAATAGGAAAAATGCCAAAGGGGATGAATACTTTTGCAAGGCACTGTATACCATACAAAACGTAATAAATTGATTGTCTCGGATTTACTTACAAAATGCTGTTAGACCAGGTTGAGTAAGAATGTCCTGCAGGTATACTGGCACAGACCAGTGGGAGGTTGGGTTGGTTGGAGCCATATGCTAGGCTGCTGGAGGGTCTGTTTATGTGAGTCTGTTGCTTTGAATAATCCTCACTTGATTTCACACAGCCCATGTCTGTTTAAGAAGCAGCAGAAGCCTAAGGGTGCGATCTTTCGAGGGAATGTGTCTGTGAGGGAGTGTGTTGTGTTCGTGTGTATTGTGTGAGTGAGTGTAAGTGTGGGTTTACAGTGTATGTTCACTCGTGAGTGAGTATGTCATACCACTTCAGCGCTGATTCATCCCTTCACTTCCTTCTCTCACCTGTCTGTGCCCCTGGAGAGGTAACGCCTGTGCCCTCTTTTCCTCAAGTACAAATAGATGGAGGCGCAAACTCGTGACCCTGGAGGACACGTGGTGTGAAAGTGTGATGGGCTTCAGCTCTCTGACAGGGCAGGTCAGAGAGAGGAGTAGAAAAAATAAACAACTGACCTGGCTTCAGAGATGACGTTTACTTTGAATAAATGAAGGGAGCATCAGAAATAGCATCCTATTGACCAAATCCTATAGAGCTCTGGTCAAAAATAATGCAGTATATAGGGAATAGGGTGCCATTTCCAACACAGCTGAAGCGACTTGTCTTGGCCTGTTTGTGTCTTCCCAATAACTTCCTTTTTGTTCCTTCCTGACATGTGACCAAATTGTCCCTCAACACGTACCCTTGACAAGGCGAGCGTCATGCGTTTTACCCTGCACCTGTCCCTGACCATGTGAGCTGTCAATTTTACCGCGATAGCACGCAGAGCTCTGAAGGAGGGCTGCAAGAGATTCTTACTAGGCACACTCGCTTGGTCATACATCATCATACTTCTCATCCTTATCATGCAGCATACTGTATTGTACAGTATAGATCAAAGCGGCCAAGTATATTCCCATTTGCTCTATGAAATGTACAGTTGAAGTCGGAAGTTTACATACACCTTATGTAGCCAACTACATTTAAACTCAGTTTTTCACAATTCCTGACATTTAATCCTAGTAAAAATTACCCGTTTTAGGATCACCACTGTAGTTTATGAATGTGAAATGTCAGAATAATAGTAGAGAGAATGATTTATTTCAGCTTTTACTCCTTTCATCATATTCCCAGTGGGTCAGAAGTTTATATACACCCAATTAGTATTTGGTAGCATTGCCTTCAAATTGTTTAACTTGGGTCAAATGTTTTGCGTAGTCTTCCACAAGCTTCTCACAATAAGTTGGGTGAATTTTGGCCCATTCCTCCTTACAGAGCTGGTGTAACTGAGTCAGGTTTGTAGGCCTTCTTGCTCGCACACGCTTTTTCAGTTCTGCCCACACATTTTCTATGGGATTAAGGTCAGGGCTTTGTGATGGCCACTCCAATACCTTGACTTTGTTGTCCTTAAGCCATTTTGCCACAACTTTGGAAGTATGCTTGGGGTCATGCTTGGGGTTTTGGAGGTGTTTTGGAGCAGTGGCTTCTTCCTTGCTGAACGGCATTTCAGGTTATGTCGATATAGGACTCATGTGGATTTACTGTGGATATAGATACTTTTGTACCTGTTTCCTCCAGCATCTTCACAAGGTCCTTTGCTGTTGTTCTGGGATTGATTTGCACTTTTTGCACCAAAGTACATTAATCTCTAGGAGACAGAACGCGTCTCCTTCCTGAGTTATATGACGGCTGCATGGTCCCATGGTGTTTCATCTTCAATGCCCTTGCTGATGGAAGGAGGTTTTCACTCAAAATCTCACGATACATGGCCCCATTCATTCTTTCCTTTACCGTGATAGTCGTCCTGGTCCCTTTGAGAAAAACAGCCCCAAAGCATGATGTTTCCACCCCCATGCTTCACAGTAGGTATGGTGTTCTTTGGATGCAACTCAGATTCTTTGTCCTCCAAACACGAGTTGAGTTTTTACCAAAAAGTCTATTTTGGTTTCATCTGACCATATGACATTCTCCCAATTTCTTCTGGATCATCCAAATGTCTCTAGCAAACTTCAGACGGGCCTGACATGTATGGCTAAGCAGGGGGACACGTCTTGCACTGCAGGATTTGAGTCCCTGGCGGCGTAGTGTGTTACTGATGGTAGGCTTTGTTACTTTGGTCCCAGCTCTCTGCAGGTCATTCACTAGGTCCCCCGTGTGGTTCTGGGATTTTGCTCACCGTTCTTGTGATCATTTTGACCCCACGGGTGAGATTCTTGCGTGAGCCCAGATCGAGGAGATTATCAGTGGTCTTGTATGTCTTCCATTTCCTAATAATTGCTCCCACAGTTGATTTCTTCAAACAAGCTGCTTACCTATTGCAGATGAGTCTTCCCAGCCTGGTGCAGGTCTACAATTTTGTTTCTGGTGTTTGACAGCTCTTTGGTCTTGGCCATGTGGAGTTTGGGTGTGACTGTTTGAGTTGTGGACAGGTGTCTTTATACTGATAACAAGTTCAAACAGGTGCCATTAATACAGGTAACGAGTGGAGGACAGAGGAGCCTCTTAAAGAAGAAGTTACAGGTCTGTGAGAGCCAGAATCTTGCTTGTTTGTAGGTGACCAATACTTATTTTCCACCATAATTTGCAAATAAATTCATTAAATCCTAGAATGTGATTTTCTGGTTTTTTTTCTGATTTTGTCTGGTCATAGTTGAAGTGTACCTATGATTACAGGCCTCTCTCATCTTTTTAAGTGGGAGAACTTGCACAATTGGTGGCTGACTAAATACTTTTTTGCCCCACTGTACAAATCCTAACCTTTTGACCCATTCCAAAAATCGGTTTGTCACGTATTCAGGAGGATTTGTCTTAACTATAAAATGCTGTGGCTCAGTTCTGCTCGTTAGGCTCTCAGCGATCACCCACGGTGATCACCCTCTCAGCGATCACCCATCTCCATTATTGCAATAATTCATAATAAAGTTGGATTGTTTTGAAGAAATCTAAAAGTCTCTCTCCTTTGGTTAGAAATATTCCACAACAGTTTCATCTTACATTTGTCAGAATTAAAACACTTCACTCAAGAAAGTCGGCATTGGGCCTGTATGGGTGTGACCTCCCTGCCCATACAGGCCCAATGCCAAATTGACCCCTAATCCCTACACTAGTGTTTCCCAACTCCAGTCCTCAAGTACCTCCAACAGTGAAAATGTGCTGTTGTGGCCCCAGACAAGCACACCTGATTCTACTTGAATCAGCTGTTTTTGTCTGGGGCTACAAGAAAAATGTGTGCTGTTGGGGGTACTCTGCCATACATATTATGCACTAGTGGAGATCTGAGAGGATTTTACAGGTATAAGTATGGTAATAGCCCCACCTTGCCCTCTGATGGGCTAGGTGGAAGTTTCACCATGTTGCTTCTACCAATCAAATCCTCTGATCTTCAAGGCCCGATTCCGTGTTATTCCCTTTTTATGCACTTTTCTCTCTATGCTTATTCTGACCTTTGAACTTTAAGAATGAGAATAGCATGCTATTAACCCACTATTCGTTCGGGGTGGAGATCTAAGGAAAGAAGGTGTTATTGGAGGTGTGCCAACAAATAAAGTCGTATTCTGACCTTGACTTAATTCCTTCATAATTCCACCACCTTTACATGTGAGGAAACCATGAGTAAGGTTGAGCCAACCTGCCGGTTCCAAGTGGGAAAAGCATCTGCTTTCTTTTTTTCCTGTACAAATAACAGCATTCTCCATGCTCTGTAATTTATAAAATCGATAAGAGATATTGATAAGAGCTAGGTGAATGAGTAATCCATTTGGAGAAGGGGATTGTAACATAGCAATTGATTTGTCCTTATGATCCCTGGAGTCCAATGTGAAACTAGCCATATGGAAGCAAACTGAAAATCATGTCAACAAGACATATATTCCGGACCCTTTTCCACAGTGAAATAGGGTATGCCTTTATTCAGAATTTGAATTGTGTGCCCTCATAATTTGCGTGGATGAAATATGGACACCCAAGCTATAGGTTTCTGTTGGCCTGAACCTGCTGAGTTGATGTATGCACTTCAGAATGTTTTAATATACCCTATGCCCGGGCTTTGCTCTATTTTATTTTACAATTTGTATCATCTTAAATATTAGCGACTATTGGGAGCCACCGTCAGTAATACCCACATACATTTATAACTGTCACAGCAACCATACAGTCACTCTGTACTAGCGGCCGATCCCGCTTTAGGAAATTATGCCTTCCAATGCATGCTTTTCCTATGCACTTCTCAGTCTTTGGTATTCAGACTTACCTTATTTAGTCATGTAAAATGCTCTGCAGGCATGGCTACCTTATTCAACCACTGCGAACCCTCCCACTTGCTAGCCAAAATATACTTTAGTGGAATTTCAATGGAGTTTTCAGTACATTTATCTTAAGCCATCCCTTTAAATACGGTGCACCTTTAATTCAAATTTTGTTGACAGACTCAATAGAATGTTTTTTTTTTAACTAGGCAAGTGAGTTAAGAACAAATTCTTATTTAACAATAATGGCCTACCCCAGCCAAGCCCTACCCTAACCCGGATGATGCTGTGCCAATTGTGCGCTGCCCTATGGGACTCCCGATCACGGGCAGTTGTGATACAGCCCAGGATCAAACCAGGGTCTGTAGTGATGCATCTAGCATTGAGATGCTAGTGCCTTAGACCACTGCGCCACTCAGGAGCAAAAGAGAAAATGGGTTCAGAATATAGTGATCAATAAAATAATGACATACTGTATATGTATATTCGTCTCTGTTTCAGCACCAACTGGTAGATAAAAAAATACTCTGATTTTGTAGATTATTTAAGCAGATTTTAAGGAAAGTATGTATGAATCATAAAACTGTTTGTAGAGCCTTTACACACGAAATACTGTATATTGATGAATAAAAAATTGTGGTTGGATTCATCCTGAAAGTTGGCATATTCAAGTTCAGTCCATGAAATATTGGAAGGTGGAAAAAAGGTGTACAATAGGGGTTGAACAATAATCCTATACATCTACCCTAATTCTCATTAATCATGGAACTCTATGACACTGGTCCTGTCACGCCCTGGCCTTAGTTATCTTTGTTTTCTGTATTATTTTAGTTAGGTCAGCGTGTGACAGGGGGGATGTTTGTGTGTATTTGTCTCGTCTTGGGTGGTTGTATTGTGTAGGGGGTTTTGTTGAGTGTATGGGGTTGTGTTCAGTATAGATGTTTAGGAAAGTCTATGGTTGCCTGCTTTGGTTCTCAATCAGAGACAGCTGTTTATTGTTGTCTCTGATTGGGAGCCATATTTAAGGCAGCCATAGGCATTAGGCTATTGTGGGTAATTGTCTATGTGATGTTGCATGTTTGCACTCAGTATTATAGCGGTCACGTTCGTTTTGTTATTTTGTATTGTGTGTTAAGTGTTCTTCGTTATTAAAAAGAAGAATGTATTTCTCTCACGCTGCGCCTTGGTCCACTCCTTTAAACGGCCGTGACAGGTCCAGTCGTCATGAACCATGTGACAGGGCAGGTGCAAGGTTTAACCTGCTAAGTGTGGTCTATAATGATTCAAAAATGTTCCATAATGTCCTAAATTATTGCATAACTTTAGTCTAATATCATCCACTAATGCTAGCTACTCTAAAGGAACAATTTACAAGGACGTGACAGAGGAAAGAAAGGTAAATGTATGTGGGTATTTTGACAGTGGCTCCCGATAGTGGCTAACATTTAACATGATACAAATTGTAAAATTAAACAGAAAAGCCCAGGCATATAATAATAACATTCTAAAGTGCATACATCAACTTAACAGGTTCAGGCCTACAGAAGCCTGTAGCTTGGGTCTCCAAATTTAATTCACACAAATTATGAGGGCACACAATTCTAATTCTGAATAACATTACAGCTATTTATGTCCTATTTCCCTGCACAATTAATGACATGTTGATATGATTTTCAGTTTGCGTCATATGGCTGGTTTCACATTAGTCTCCAGGGATAAGGAAAAATCATCCTAAACAATTGCTATATGTATTTACAATCCACTTCTCCAAACGGATTACTCATTTACCTGACTCTTATCAATAGATTGTAAGAAGTTGTAAATTACAGTGCATGGAGATTTATTTATTTCTATCGGGGAAAAAATTAAGTAGATGTTTTTTCCACTTGGAACCGGTAGGTTCGCTAGACTTTATTCATAGCTTTCTTGTGTGTAAAGGTAGTGGAATTATTAGGGGATTAAATCAAAGTCAGAATCTGTAGGCACGTCTCCGCCACACCTTCATTTATTCGAGCTCCACCTCAAACAAATACTGGGTGAATAGCATGCGCAATAGCGTGAATCAGGAGAAGCAACTTCACATATGTCCCTGACTGCATCCCACATAGGGAATATGGTGCCATTTGGAACACAGCCTGCCTGCCTGCCTGGAATGAAACAGTGTTCATGGCATCAGCAGTTTTCTCATGCTCAGAAAAATCTGGGTTCCCCTTGCCTGCTCACTCTGTGTGACCGGCGACCGCCCAGGGAGTATTAACTGCAACCGGTAAGGCAAGGCACGAGGCACCCCCGGGGCGATGCTACAGACGTCATTAATGAAATGTGATTTTTGCACTGATTAATTAAGGAATGATATTTAATCTGTGGTAATTGATATGGATTACTTGTCTTTTCCCTCAGATCTTCTATGTTGTCTTAATTGCATCCCTGCATTGGGCTTCGACTGCAATCGGCAAAGCCAACCTTGGCTCAGCCCAGTCAAAACTGTTCGCTGCTCTGGCCCCCCAATGGTGGAACAAACTCCCTCACGACGCCAGGACAGCGGAGTCAATCACCACCTTCCGGAGACACCTGAAACCCCACCTCTTTAAGGAATACCTAGGATAGGATAAAGTAATCCTTCTCACCCCCCCCCCCCTTAAAAGATTTAGATGCACTATTGTAAAGTGGCTGTTCCACTGGATGTCATAAGGTGAATGCACCAATTTGTAAGTCGCTCTGGATAAGAGCGTCTGCTAAATGACTTAAATGTAAATGTAAATGTTAGTCTTCCATTTTTTGAATGGGGCATGCTTATTTAAGATGGTGAGGAAAGCATTTTTAAAGAATAACCAGGCATCCTCTACTGACGGAATGAGGTCAAAATCCTTCCAGGATACCTGGGCCAGACCGATTAGACAGGCCTGCTCACTTAAGTTTTTTAGGGAGCGTTTGACAGTGATGAGTGGTGGTCGTTTGACCATGGACCCATTACGGACGCAGGCAATGAGGCAGTGATCGCTGAGATCCTGGTTGAAGACAGCGGAGGTGTATTTAGAGGGCAGGTTGGTCAGGATGATATCTATGAGGGTGCCCTTGTCTACAGATTTAGGGTTGTACCTGGTGGGTTCCACAATAATATGTATGAGATTGAGGGCATCTAGGTTAGATCATAGGATGGCCGGGGTGTTAAGCATATCCCAGTTTAGGTCACCTAACAGTACAATCTCTGAAGATAAATGTGTGGAAATTTAATCACATATGGTGTCCATGGCACAGCTGGGGGCTGAGGTGGGTCTATAACAAGCAGCAACAGTGAGAGACTTATTTCTGTAAAGGTGGATTTTTAAAAGTAGAAGCTCGAACTGTTTGGTACAGACCTGGATAGCATGACAGAACTAGGAATAGCGCCTGAGGAATATAAGTGTAACTAGGGGCTACAGGGCCTGGGTTAACCTCTACATCAGAGGAACAGAGGAGGAGTAGGAAAAGAATATAAGAACTGGTCATCTAGGTAAGGTAAACAAAATGAGGTACCGTGTTATTGAAATAGTCCAGGGGGCATCAGCTGAGTAGCCGAGTGATCGTAGGGTTAGAAGAGCAGCAATAGGTGAGTCAGGGTGCTGTTCGGTAGTCACTACTATGCTAGGCGAGCAGGGGACACAGCGTTCTGAAAAGCTAGTGGGCCGGGGCTAGTAGTTGGTTCTTCGGCGACAGCGTAACAGAATAGCCTGTTGTGATCTCGTCGGCAGTCCAGTCGTGATGGATTGGCAGGGCTCCATGTCAACAATAAAGGGTCCTGGGCAATTGGCATAGGAGGTATTGTAGCCCTAGAATTAGCTGGTATATGGGCCTAGCTCGTGGCTAGCTCAAGGCTAGCTGGTGCTTGCTTTGGGACAGAGGCGTTAGCTGACAGTAGCCACTCGTTTGCAGCTAGCTAGCTGTGATGATCCGGTGTAATGATCCAGAGCAGCAGGAATCCAGTGATATGGTAGAGGGAATTGATATCGCGCTGTGCAGACTGGCAGGTATTTTCCGAGCTAAGGCTGGCTAATGACGGGGGAAAAAAGACGATGACCGCTAGCCGTGACTAACAAAGACTAGTAGCTAGTTAGCTGGCTAGCTCCTAATGGAAGTTCCAGATATAAGGAATAAAAATAGCAGATCCGTACCACGTTGGGTGAGGCGGGTTGCAGGAAAGTATATTTAGTTCGTAGATAGAAAGTGAGATGAAGATATATGCGAAAAGACCGGCTATTTACAAGGGATAATTTACACGGGATAAGACAAAGACAGATACACGTCTTACTGCAGCGCCATCTTGGATCAAAGATCAATAAGCAAACATACGGAATTCAGGGGCTTCAATATTATAGTTTGCTTTATCAACGCCACAATCAAATAGACTATGTAAATCTCGACAAACAGAAAATACATCCCTCCCTAAACTAAAAAAATGAGGGGTTCAACAAGTGTTCTTTCTTCTAAGATCCTCAAAGTTCTTCGAAGAACCTTAGGGTTCTTGGCACTGAAAATGGCCCCCAGAAGGTTCTTCCAAGAACCCCATAGGAGGTGCGGTTCATCGAGAAACCTCCTCATTTGGTGGGGGTTCTTGCAGGAACTAAACTGCCCAACTGGAACATTTGGATTTGAAAGGACAGCAGGTGTAGGCACTCTACTCAAATCAAATCTTATTTGTCACATACACATGTTTTGCAGATGTTATTGTGGGTGTAGCGAAATGCTTGTGTTTCTAGCTCCAACAGTGCAGTAATATCTAACTAGTAATATCTAACAATTTCGCAATACACACAAATCTAGTAGTAGTCAAATCAAATCTAATTTGTCACATGCGCCGAATACAACAGGTGTAGACTTTACAGTGAAATGCTTACTTACAAGCCCTTAACCAATAATGTGGTTTTAAGAAAAATAAGTGTTAGGTAAAAATAGATAAGAAATAAAATAATTAAAATAATTAAAGAGCAGCTGTAAAATAACAGTAGCAGGGGGTACCAGTACAGGGGGTACCAGTACAGAGTCAATGTGCGGGGACACAGGTTAGTCAAGGTGATTGAGGTAATATGTACATGTACATATTATGGCAGACATATCAGTGTGGATGACGGATCACCACCTCAAGCTGAACCTCGGCAAGACGGAGCTGCTCTTCCTCCCGGGGAAGGATGCCCCGTTCCATGATCTCGCCATCACGGTTGACAACTCCATTGTGCCTCCTCCCAGAGCGCTAAGAACCTTGGCGTGATCCTGGACAACACCCTGTCGTCTCAATCACATCAAGGCGGTGACCCGTTCCTGTAGGTTCATGCTCTACAACATTCGCAGAGTACGACCCTGCCTCACACAGGAAGCGGCGCAGGTCCTAACTCCAGGCACTTGTCATCTCCCGTCTGGATTACTGCAACTCGCTGTTGGCTGGGTCCCTGCCTGTGCCATTAAACCCTACAACTCATCCAGAACGCCGCAGCCCGTCTGGTGTTCAACCTTCCAAGTTCTCTCACGTCACCCCGCTCCTCGCTCTCTCCACTGGCTTCCAGTTGAAGCTCGCATCCGCTACAAGACCATGGTGCTTGCCTACGGAGCGTGGAGGGGAACGGCACCTCCGTTACCTTCAGGCTCTGATCAGGCCCTACACCCAAACAAGGGCACTGCGTTCATCCACCTCTGGCCTGCTCGCCTCCCTACCTCTGAGGAAGTACAGTTCCGCTCAGCCCAGTCAAAACTGTTCGCTGCTCTGGCACCCCAATGGTGGAACAAACTCCCTCACGACGCCAGGTCAGCGGAGTCATCACCACCTTCCGGGACACCTGAAACCCCACCTCTTTAAGGAATACCTAGGATAGGATAAAGTATTCCTCTACCCCCCCCCCTTAAATGAGTTAGATGCACTATTGTAAAGTGGTTTGTTCCACTGGATATCATAAGGTGAATGCACCAATTTGTAAGTCGCTCTGGATAAGAGCGTCTGCTAAATGACTTAAATGTAAATGTAAATGTACATTGAAGTTGGAAGTTTACATACCTTAGCCAAATATATTTAACTGAGTTTTTCACAATTCCTGACATTTAATCCTAGTAAAAATTCCCTGTTTATGGTCAGTTAGGATCACCACTTTATTTTCAGAATGTGAAATGTCAGAAAATAGCAGAGAATGATTTATTTCGCTTTAATTTCTTTCATCACATTCCCAGTGGGTCAGAAGTTTACATAACCTCAATTAGTATTTTGGTAGCATTGCCTTCAATTGTTTAACTTGGCTCAAATGTTCTCGGGTAAGCCTTCCACAAGCTTCCACAATGGGTGAATTTTGGCCCATTCCTCCTGACAGAGCTGGTGTAACTGAGTCAGGTGTGTAGGCCTCCTTGCTCACACACGCTTTTCAGTTCTGCCAAAAATGTGTCTATAGGATTGAGGTCAGGCTTTGTGAATGGCCCACTCAATACCTTGACTTTGTTGTCCTTAAGCCATTTTGCCACAACTTTGGAAGTATGCTGGGCGATTATCTGAGGCAGCTTCCCGCATACAAAACATGGAGAAAAAAAATTCAACCAGGGCAGGTGCGAACACAAAGTCAGAAATAACGATACAATAAATGCGTTACTTTGGAAATCTTCATCTTTTTTGCAATCCCAAATGTCTCAGTGACACAATGAATGGTTGTTTTGTTCGATAAATTCCTTCTTTATATCCCTAAAATGTCAATTTATTTGGCGCGTTTGATTCAGAAATACACCGGTTCCAACTCGCCCAACATGACTACAAAGTATCTAATAAGTTACCTGTAAACTTGGTCCAAACATTTCAAACAACGTTTCTAATCCAACCTCAGGTACCCCAAAATGTAAATAACCCCTTAATATTAAGACAGGAAAAACAGTTTCCAATACCGAAGAAAAACAACATGGAGCGTGTTCTTGTTCACGCACACCAAAAGATTAGAGACACTCTGAATGACACATAGAAAGAATAGGACTACTTCATTTCTCAAAAGAAAAACATTGAACAATTTTTAAAGACTGTTGACATCTAGTGGAGGCCATTGAAACTGCAATCTGGGCCCTAATAAATCAGGTTTCCTTTAGAAAAGTATTGGAAAACACAATGACCTCAAATGTTTTTCCCTGGATGGATTGTGCTCGGGGTTTTGCCTGCCAAATCAGTTATGTTATACTCAGACATTATTTTAACAGTTTTAGAAACGTTAGAGTGTTTTCTATCCAATAATACTATGCATATGCATATCCTAGCTTCTGGGCCTGAGTAACAGGCAGTTTACTTTGGGCATGCTTTTCATCCAGACGTGAAAATACTGCCCCCTATCCTGAAGAAGTTTTAAAGGCACAGTCAACTTAATGAATGTAAACTTCTGACCCACTGGAGTTGTGATACAGTGAATTATAAGTGAAATAATCTGTCAGTAAATAATTGTTGGAAAATTACTTGTGTTATGCACAAGTAGATGTCCTAACCGACTTGCCAAAACTATAGTTTGTTACACCGGAATTTGTGGAGTGGTTGAAAAATGAGTTAATGACTCAACCTAAGTGTATGTAAACTTCTGACTTCACTGTAACTATTGATTTTTCCCCATCTTGAATTTGAATTGAAGTAGTAAACAGGATACAGAATTGCAATTCAAATTTGAATTAAAGGAAATAGAATTGAATTCAGTGAAACTCAAATGCTTCTTCTATTCTATCTTAGGTGTTGTCTATTCAAATATACATCTTGTACATAAAACATTGTTATACACATTTTTACACACGCCTCTATGAAGAGCGAACGCAACACCCTGCTACAACTCAACTCCCCGTGAAGTGAAAGAGGTATGGGACTGTAGGTGTGAGAAAGGACGACTAAAGGCAGAATTGACCGTTTACTAGGATTTTATTCCTTTACACGGTAATATGGGGAAAAGGGGCTGGACAGAACCAAAGCAAAGAAAGTAAATGTTAAAGCTCCCCCTCTCTAACCTGCCTACCCACTACTTACCTAACTTAGCACCACCTGGTGCACTAACCAAAATACAGGGGGTGGTCCGCCCAGGTCTTACCGAGTGTGCCTAGACAGTGAATATACTACGGGTATATGTATGCCCGCGGGCCTCTTGCCTAAGCACTCCCTAGGTGCCTTCCCCTTCCCCCCCCTGGGAACAAATGAAACAGAATATCAAACAATCTCTCAAACAAACTAAGAAACAAAGGACATCAAATAAGCTCTATCTGAGCAACAATCTCACACAGAACATACCAACTGCTCCCAGCAACAACTAACACAGTACATACCAACGACCAACATGCTATAACCCTCAGCCATGATCTCTCTAAATCACAATCAATCTTTCTGCAATCTCCTCAGCCTGCCTATGATCTCAGCCTGC